>NW_027616604.1:0-234013 GCF_964187855.1 Myxine glutinosa | reverse complement strand
TGTGTTAGTGTTGAAAAACCACTTATCGCACTTGTGTTAGTGTTGAAAAACCACTTTTGCACTTGTATTAGTGTGGAAAAAACACTTTTTGCACTTGTGATAGTGTTGAAAAACCACTTTTCGCACTTGTGTTGGTGCAGTAAACCACTTTTGCACTTGTATTCGTGTGGAAAAAACACTTTTTGCACTTGTGATAGTGTTGAAAAAACACTTTTTGCACTTGTGTTAGTGTTGAAAAACCACTTTTCGCACATGTGTTGGTGCAGGAAACCACTTTTGCACTTGTATTAGTGTGGAAAAACCACTTTTCGCACTTGTGATAGTGTTGAAAAACCACTTTTCGCACTTGTGTTAGTGTTGAAAAACCACTTTTCGCACTTGTGTTAGTGTTGAAAAACCACTTTTCGCACTTGTGTTAGTGTTGAAAAACCACTTTTCGCACTTGTGTTGGTGCAGGAAACCACTTTTGCACTTGTATTAGTGTGGGAAAACCACTTTTTGCACTTGTGATAGTGTTGAAAAACCACTTTTCACACTTGTGTTAGTGTTGAAAAACCACTTTTCGCACTTGTGTTGGTGCAGGAAACCACTTTTGCACTTGTATTAGTGTGGAAAAACCACTTTTCGCACTTGTGATAGTGTTGAAAAACCATTTTTCGCACTTGTGTTAGTGTTGAAAAACCACTTTCGCACTTGTGTTGGTGCAGGAAACCACTTTTGCACTTGTATTAGTGTTGAAAAACCACTTTTTGCACTTGTGATAGTGTTGAAAAACCACTTTTCGCACTTGTGTTAGTGTTGAAAAACCACTTTTGCACTTGTATTAGTGTGGAAAAAACACTTTTTGCACTTGTGATAGTGTTGAAAAACCACTTTTCGCACTTGTGTTGGTGCAGGAAACCACTTTTGCACTTGTATTAGTGTGGAAAAACCACTTTTCGCACTTGCGTTAGTGTTGAAAAACCACATTTCGCACTTGTGTTGGTGTTGAAAAACCACTTTTCGCACTTGTGTTGGTGCAGGAAACCACTTTTGCACTTGTATTAGTGTGGAAAAACCACTTTTCGCACTTGTGATAGTGTTGAAAAACCACTTTTCGCACTTATGTTAGTGTTGAAAAACCACTTTTCGCACTTGTGTTAGTGTTGAAAAACCACTTTTCGCACTTGTGTTAGTGTTGAAAAACCACTTTTCGCACTTGTATTAGTGTGGAAAAACCACTTTTCGCACTTGTGATAGTGTTGAAAAACCACTTTTCGCACTTGTGATAGTGTTGAAAAACCACTTTTCGCACTTGTGTTAGTGTTGAAAAACCACTTTTCGCACTTGTGTTAGTGTTGAAAAACCACTTTTCGCACTTGTGTTGTTGCAGGAAACCACTTTTGCACTTGTATTAGTGTGGAAAAACCACTTTTTGCACTTGTGATAGTGTTGAAAAACCACTTTTCGCACTTGTGTTAGTGTTGAAAAACCACTTTTCGCACATGTGTTGGTGCAGGAAACCACTTTTGCACTTGTATTAGTGTGGAAAAACCACTTTTCGCACTTGTGATAGTGTTGAAAAACCACTTTTCGCACTTGTGTTAGTGTTGAAAAACCACTTTTCGCACTTGTGTTAGTGTTGAAAAACCACTTTTCGCACTTGTGTTAGTGTTGAAAAACCACTTTTCGCACTTGTGTTGGTGCAGGAAACTACTTTTGCACTTGTATTAGTGTGGAAAAACACTTTTCGCACTTGTGCTAGTGTGGAAAAACCACTTTTCGCACTTGTGTTAGTGTTGAAAAACCACTTTTCCCACTTGTGTTGGTGCAGGAAACCACTTTTGCACTTGTATTAGTGTGGAAAAAACACTTTTCGCACTTGTGTTAGTGTTGAAAAACCACTTTTCGCACTTGTGTTAGTGTTGAAAAACCACTTTTCGCACTTGTGTTAGTGTTGAAAAACCACTTTTCGCACTTGTGTTGGTGCAGGAAACCACTTTTGCACTTGTATTAGTGTGGAAAAAACACTTTTCGCACTTGTGTTAGTGTTGAAAAACCACTTTTCGCACTTGTGTTAGTGTTGAAAAACCACTTTTTGCACTTGTGTTAGTGTTGAAAAACCACTTTTCGCACTTGTGTTGGTGCAGGAAACCACTTTTGCACTTGTATTAGTGTGGAAAAAACACTTTTCGCACTTGTGTTAGTGTTGAAAAACCACTTTTCGCACTTGTGTTGGTGCAGGAAACCACTTTTGCACTTGTATTAGTGTGGAAAAAACACTTCGCACTTGTCTTAGTGTTGAAAAACCACTTTTCGCACTTGTGTTAGTGTTGAAAAACCACTTATCGCACTTGTGTTAGTGTTGAAAAACCACTTTTGCACTTGTATTAGTGTGGAAAAAACACTTTTTGCACTTGTGATAGTGTTGAAAAACCACTTTTCGCACTTGTGTTGGTGCAGTAAACCACTTTTGCACTTGTATTCGTGTGGAAAAACCACATTTCTCACTTGTGTTAGTGTTGAAAAACCACTTTTCGCACTTGTGTTAGTGTTGAAAAACCACTTTTCGCACTTGTGTTGGTGCAGGAAACCACTTTTGCACTTGTATTAGTGTGGAAAAAAACACTTTTTGCACTTGTGTTAGTGTTGAAAAACCACTTTTCGCACTTGTATTAGTGTTGAAAAACCACTTTTCGCACTTGTGTTGGTGCAGGAAACCACTTTTGCACTTGTATTAGTGTGGAAAAACCACTTTTTGCACTTGTGATAGTGTTGAAAAACCACTTTTCGCACTTGTGTTGGTGCAGGAAACCACTTTTGCACTTGTATTAGTGTGGAAAAACCACTTTTCGCACTTGTGTTAGTGTTGAAAAACCACTTTTCGCACTTGTGTTTGTGTTGAAAAACCACTTTTCGCACTTGTGTTGGTGCAGGAAACCACTTTTGCACTTGTATTAGTGTGGAAAAACCACTTTCTGCACTTGTGTTAGTGTTGAAAAACCACTTTTCGCACTTGTGTTAGTGTTGAAAAACCACTTTTTGCACTTGTGTTGGTGCAGGAAACCACTTTTGCACTTGTATTGGTGTTGAAAAACCACTTTTTGCACTTGTGATAGTGTTGAAAAACCACTTTTTGCACTTGTGATAGTGTTGAAAAACCACTTTTCGCACTTGTGTTAGTGTTGAAAAACCACTTTTGCACTTGTATTAGTGTGGAAAAAACACTTTTTGCACTTGTGATAGTGTTGAAAAAACACTTTTTGCACTTGTGTTAGTGTTGAAAAACCACTTTTCGCACTTGTGTTGGTGCAGGAAACCACTTTTGCACTTGTATTAGTGTGGAAAAACCACTTTTCGCACTTGCGTTAGTGTTGAAAAACCACTTTTCTCACTTGTGTTGGTGTTGAAAAACCACTTTTCGCACTTGTGTTGGTGCAGGAAACCACTTTTGCACTTGTATTAGTGTGGAAAAACCACTTTTCGCACTTGTGATAGTGTTGAAAAACCACTTTTCGCACTTTATGTTAGTGTTGAAAAACCACTTTTCACACTTGTGTTAGTGTTGAAAAACCACTTTTCGCACTTGTGTTAGTGTTGAAAAACCACTTTTCGCACTTGTGTTGGTGCAGGAAACCACTTTTGCACTTGTATTAGTGTGGAAAAACCACTTTTTGCACTTGTGATAGTGTTGAAAAACCACTTTTCGCACTTGTGTTAGTGTTGAAAAACCACTTTTCGCACTTGTGTTGCTGCAGGAAACCACTTTTGCACTTGTATTAGTGTGGAAAAACCACTTTTCGCACTTGTGTTAGTGTTGAAAAACCACTTTTGCACTTGTATTAGTGTGGAAAAAACACTTTTTGCACTTGTGATAGTGTTGAAAAACCACTTTTCGCACTTGTGTTAGTGTTGAAAAACCACTTTTTGCACTTGTGTTAGTGTTGAAAAACCACTTTTCGCACTTGTGTTAGTGTTGAAAAACCACTTTTCGCACTTGTGTTGGTGCAGGAAACCACTTTTGCACTTGTATTAGTGTGGAAAAACCACTTTTTGCACTTGTGATAGTGTTGAAAAACCACTTTTCGCACTTGTGTTAGTGTTGAAAAACCACTTTTCGCACTTGTGTTGGTGCAGGAAACCACTTTTGCACTTGTATTAGTGTGGAAAAACCACTTTTCGCACTTGTGATAGTGTTGAAAAACCACTTTTCGCACTTGTGTTAGTGTTGAAAAACCACTTTTCGCACTTGTGTTAGTGTTGAAAAACCACTTTTCGCACTTGTGTTAGTGTTGAAAAACCACTTTTCGCACTTGTGTTGGTGCAGGAAACCACTTTTGCACTTGTATTAGTGTGGAAAAAACACTTTTCGCACTTGTGTTAGTGTTGAAAAACCACTTTTCGCACTTGTGTTAGTGTTGAAAAACCACTTTTCGCACTTGTGTTGGTGCAGGAAACCACTTTTGCACTTGTATTAGTGTGGAAAAAACACTTTTCGCACTTGTGTTAGTGTTGAAAAACCACTTTTCGCACTTGTGCTAGTGTTGAAAAACCACTTTTCGCACTTGTGTTAGTGTTGAAAAACCACTTTTCGCACTTGTGTTGGTGCAGGAAACCACTTTTGCACTTGTATTAGTGTGGAAAAACCACTTTTCGCACTTGTGATAGTGTTGAAAAACCACTTTTCGCACTTATGTTAGTGTTGAAAAACCACTTTTCGCACTTGTGTTAGTGTTGAAAAACCACTTTTCGCACTTGTGTTAGTGTTGAAAAACCACTTTTTGCACTTGTATTAGTGTGGAAAAACCACTTTTCGCACTTGTGATAGTGTTGAAAAACCACTTTTCGCACTTGTGATAGTGTTGAAAAACCACTTTTCGCACTTGTGTTAGTGTTGAAAAACCACTTTTCGCACTTGTGTTAGTGTTGAAAAACCACTTTTCGCACTTGTGTTGTTGCAGGAAACCACTTTTGCACTTGTATTAGTGTGGAAAAACCACTTTTTGCACTTGTGATAGTGTTGAAAAACCACTTTTCGCACTTGTGTTAGTGTTGAAAAACCACTTTTCGCACTTGTGTTGGTGCAGGAAACCACTTTTGCACTTGTATTAGTGTGGAAAAACCACTTTTCGCACTTGTGATAGTGTTGAAAAACCACTTTTCGCACTTGTGTTAGTGTTGAAAAACCACTTTTCGCACTTGTGTTAGTGTTGAAAAACCACTTTTCGCACTTGTGTTAGTGTTGAAAAACCACTTTTCGCACTTGTGTTGGTGCAGGAAACTACTTTTGCACTTGTATTAGTGTGGAAAAAACACTTTTCGCACTTGTGCTAGTGTTGAAAAACCACTTTTCGCACTTGTGTTAGTGTTGAAAAACCACTTTTCGCACTTGTGTTGGTGTTGAAAAACCACTTTTCGCACTTGTGTTAGTGTTGAAAAACCACTTTTCGCACTTGTATTAGTGTGGAAAAACCACTTTTCGCACTTGTGATAGTGTTGAAAACCACTTTTCGCACTTGTGATAGTGTTGAAAAACCACTTTTCGCACTTGTGTTAGTGTTGAAAAACCACTTTTCGCACTTGTGTTAGTGTTGAAAAACCACTTTTCGCACTTGTGTTGGTGCAGGAAACCACTTTTGCACTTGTATTAGTGTGGAAAAACCACTTTTCGCACTTGTGATAGTGTTGAAAAACCACTTTTCGCACTTGTGTTAGTGTTGAAAAACCACTTTTCGCACTTGTGTTGGTGCAGGAAACCACTTTTGCACTTGTATTAGTGTGGAAAAAACACTTTTCGCACTTGTGTTAGTGTTGAAAAACCACTTTTCGCACTTGTGTTGGTGCAGGAAACCACTTTTGCACTTGTATTAGTGTGGAAAAAACACTTCGCACTTGTCTTAGTGTTGAAAAACCACTTTTCGCACTTGTGTTAGTGTTGAAAAACCACTTATCGCACTTGTGTTAGTGTTGAAAAACCACTTTTGCACTTGTATTAGTGTGGAAAAAACACTTTTTGCACTTGTGATAGTGTTGAAAAACCACTTTTCGCACTTGTGTTGGTGCAGTAAACCACTTTTGCACTTGTATTCGTGTGGAAAAACCACATTTCTCACTTGTGTTAGTGTTGAAAAACCACTTTTCGCACTTGTGTTAGTGTTGAAAAACCACTTTTCGCACTTGTGTTGGTGCAGGAAACCACTTTTGCACTTGTATTAGTGTGGAAAAAACACTTTTTGCACTTGTGTTAGTGTTGAAAAACCACTTTTCGCACTTGTATTAGTGTTGAAAAACCACTTTTCGCACTTGTGTTGGTGCAGGAAACCACTTTTGCACTTGTATTAGTGTGGAAAAACCACTTTTTGCACTTGTGATAGTGTTGAAAAACCACTTTTCGCACTTGTGTTGGTGCAGGAAACCACTTTTGCACTTGTATTAGTGTGGAAAAACCACTTTTCGCACTTGTGTTAGTGTTGAAAAACCACTTTTCGCACTTGTGTTTGTGTTGAAAAACCACTTTTCGCACTTGTGTTGGTGCAGGAAACCACTTTTGCACTTGTATTAGTGTGGAAAAACCACTTTCCGCACTTGTGTTAGTGTTGAAAAACCACTTTTCGCACTTGTGTTAGTGTTGAAAAACCACTTTTTGCACTTGTGTTGGTGCAGGAAACCACTTTTGCACTTGTATTGGTGTTGAAAAACCACTTTTTGCACTTGTGATAGTGTTGAAAAACCACTTTTTGCACTTGTGATAGTGTTGAAAAACCACTTTTCGCACTTGTGTTAGTGTTGAAAAACCACTTTTGCACTTGTATTAGTGTGGAAAAAACACTTTTTGCACTTGTGATAGTGTTGAAAAAACACTTTTTGCACTTGTGTTAGTGTTGAAAAACCACTTTTCGCACTTGTGTTGGTGCAGGAAACCACTTTTGCACTTGTATTAGTGTGGAAAAACCACTTTTCGCACTTGCGTTAGTGTTGAAAAACCACTTTTCTCACTTGTGTTGGTGTTGAAAAACCACTTTTCGCACTTGTGTTGGTGCAGGAAACCACTTTTGCACTTGTATTAGTGTGGAAAAACCACTTTTCGCACTTGTGATAGTGTTGAAAAACCACTTTTCGCACTTTATGTTAGTGTTGAAAAACCACTTTTCACACTTGTGTTAGTGTTGAAAAACCACTTTTCGCACTTGTGTTAGTGTTGAAAAACCACTTTTCGCACTTGTGTTGGTGCAGGAAACCACTTTTGCACTTGTATTAGTGTGGAAAAACCACTTTTTGCACTTGTGATAGTGTTGAAAAACCATTTTTCGCACTTGTGTTAGTGTTGAAAAACCACTTTTCGCACTTGTGTTGCTGCAGGAAACCACTTTTGCACTTGTATTAGTGTGGAAAAACCACTTTTCGCACTTGTGTTAGTGTTGAAAAACCACTTTTGCACTTGTATTAGTGTGGAAAAAACACTTTTTGCACTTGTGATAGTGTTGAAAAACCACTTTTCGCACTTGTGTTAGTGTTGAAAAACCACTTTTTGCACTTGTGTTAGTGTTGAAAAACCACTTTTCGCACTTGTGTTAGTGTTGAAAAACCACTTTTCGCACTTGTGTTGGTGCAGGAAACCACTTTTGCACTTGTATTAGTGTGGAAAAACCACTTTTTGCACTTGTGATAGTGTTGAAAAACCACTTTTCGCACTTGTGTTAGTGTTGAAAAACCACTTTTCGCACTTGTGTTGGTGCAGGAAACCACTTTTGCACTTGTATTAGTGTGGAAAAACCACTTTTCGCACTTGTGATAGTGTTGAAAAACCACTTTTCGCACTTGTGTTAGTGTTGAAAAACCACTTTTCGCACTTGTGTTAGTGTTGAAAAACCACTTTTCGCACTTGTGTTAGTGTTGAAAAACCACTTTTCGCACTTGTGTTGGTGCAGGAAACCACTTTTGCACTTGTATTAGTGTGGAAAAAACACTTTTCGCACTTGTGTTAGTGTTGAAAAACCACTTTTCGCACTTGTGTTAGTGTTGAAAAACCACTTTTCGCACTTGTGTTGGTGCAGGAAACCACTTTTGCACTTGTATTAGTGTGGAAAAAACACTTTTCGCTTGTGTTAGTGTTGAAAAACCACTTTTCGCACTTGTGCTAGTGTTGAAAAACCACTTTTCGCACTTGTGTTAGTGTTGAAAAACCACTTTTCGCACTTGTGTTGGTGCAGGAAACCACTTTTGCACTTGTATTAGTGTGGAAAAACCACTTTTCGCACTTGTGATAGTGTTGAAAAACCACTTTTCGCACTTATGTTAGTGTTGAAAAACCACTTTTCGCACTTGTGTTAGTGTTGAAAAACCACTTTTCGCACTTGTGTTAGTGTTGAAAAACCACTTTTTGCACTTGCATTAGTGTGGAAAAACCACTTTTCGCACTTGTGATAGTGTTGAAAAACCACTTTTCGCACTTGTGATAGTGTTGAAAAACCACTTTTCGCACTTGTGTTAGTGTTGAAAAACCACTTTTCGCACTTGTGTTGTTGCAGGAAACCACTTTTGCACTTGTATTAGTGTGGAAAAACCACTTTTTGCACTTGTGATAGTGTTGAAAAACACTTTTCCGCACTTGTGTTAGTGTTGAAAAACCACTTTCGCACTTGTGTTGGTGCAGGAAACCACTTTTGCACTTGTATTAGTGTGGAAAAACCACTTTTCGCACTTGTGATAGTGTTGAAAAACCACTTTTCGCACTTGTGTTAGTGTTGAAAAACCACTTTTCGCACTTGTGTTAGTGTTGAAAAACCACTTTCGCACTTGTGTTAGTGTTGAAAAACCACTTTTCGCACTTGTGTTGGTGCAGGAAACTACTTTTGCACTTGTATTAGTGTGGAAAAAACACTTTTCGCACTTGTGCTAGTGTTGAAAAACCACTTTTCGCACTTGTGTTAGTGTTGAAAAACCACTTTTCGCACTTGTGTTGGTGTTGAAAAACCACTTTTCGCACTTGTGTTAGTGTTGAAAAACCACTTTTCGCACTTGTATTAGTGTGGAAAAACCACTTTTCGCACTTGTGATAGTGTTGAAAACCACTTTCGCACTTGTGATAGTGTTGAAAAACCACTTTTCGCACTTGTGTTAGTGTTGAAAAACCACTTTTCGCACTTGTGTTAGTGTTGAAAAACCACTTTTCGCACTTGTGTTGGTGCAGGAAACCACTTTTGCACTTGTATTAGTGTGGAAAAACCACTTTCGCACTTGTGATAGTGTTGAAAACCACTTTCGCACTTGTGTTAGTGTTGAAAAACCACTTTTCGCACTTGTGTTAGTGTTGAAAAATCACTTTTCGCACTTGTGTTGGTGCAGGAAACCACTTTTGCACTTGTATTCGTGGGAAAAACCACATTTCTCACTTGTGTTAGTGTTGAAAAACCACTTTTCGCACTTGTGTTAGTGTTGAAAATCCACTTTTCGCACTTGTGTTGGTGCAGGAAACCACTTTTGCACTTGTATTAGTGTGGAAAAACCACTTTTTGCACTTGTGTTAGTGTTGAAAAACCACTTTTCGCACTTGTATTAGTGTTGAAAAACCACTTTTTGCACTTGTGATAGTGTTGAAAAACCACTTTTTCGCACTTGTGTTAGTGTTGAAAAACCACTTTTCGCACTTGTGTTGGTGCAGGAAACCACTTTTGCACTTGTATTAGTGTGGAAAAACCACTTTTCGCACTTGTGATAGTGTTGAAAACCACTTTTCGCACTTGTGTTAGTGTTGAAAAACCACTTTTCGCACTTGTGTTAGTGTGAAAAACCACTTTTCGCACTTGTGTTAGTGTTGAAAAACCACTTTTCGCACTTGTGTTGGTGCAGGAAACCTACTTTTGCACTTGTATTAGTGTGGAAAAAACACTTTTCGCACTTGTGCTAGTGTGAAAACCACTTTTCGCACTTGTGTTAGTGTTGAAAAACCACTTTTCGCACTTGTGTTGGTGTTGAAAAACCACTTTTCGCACTTGTGTTAGTGTTGAAAAACCACTTTTCGCACTTGTATTAGTGTGGAAAAACCACTTTTCGCACTTGTGATAGTGTTGAAAACCACTTTTCGCACTTGTGATAGTGTTGAAAAACCACTTTTCGCACTTGTGTTAGTGTTGAAAAACCACTTTTCGCACTTGTGTTAGTGTTGAAAAACCACTTTTCGCACTTGTGTTGGTGCAGGAAACCACTTTTGCACTTGTATTAGTGTGGAAAAACCACTTTTCGCACTTGTGATAGTGTTGAAAAACCACTTTTCGCACTTGTGTTAGTGTTGAAAAACCACTTTTCGCACTTGTGTTAGTGTTGAAAAATCACTTTTCGCACTTGTGTTGGTGCAGGAAACCACTTTTGCACTTGTATTCGTGTGGAAAAACCACATTTCTCACTTGTGTTAGTGTTGAAAAACCACTTTTCGCACTTGTGTTAGTGTTGAAAATCCACTTTTCGCACTTGTGTTGGTGCAGGAAACCACTTTTGCACTTGTATTAGTGTGGAAAAACCACTTTTTGCACTTGTGTTAGTGTTGAAAAACCACTTTTCGCACTTGTGTTAGTGTTGAAAAACCACTTTTCGCACTTGTGTTGGTGCAGGAAACCACTTTTGCACTTGTATAAGTGTGGAAAAACCACTTTTTGCACTTGTGATAGTGTTGAAAAACCACTTTTCGCACTTGTGTTGGTGCAGGAAACCACTTTTGCACTTGTATTAGTGTGGAAAAACCACTTTTCGCACTTGTGTTAGTGTTGAAAAACCACTTTTTGCACTTGTGTTAGTGTTGAAAAACCACTTTTTGCACTTGTGTTGGTGCAGGAAACCACTTTTGCACTTGTATTAGTGTTGAAAAACCACTTTTTGCACTTGTGATAGTGTTGAAAAACCACTTTTCGCACTTGTGTTAGTGTTGAAAAACCACTTTTCGCACTTGTGTTGGTGCAGGAAACCACTTTTGCACTTGTATTAGTGTTGAAAAACCACTTTTTGCACTTGTGATAGTGTTGAAAAACCACTTTTCGCACTTGTGTTAGTGTTGAAAAACCACTTTTGCACTTGTATTAGTGTGGAAAAAACACTTTTTGCACTTGTGATAGTGTTGAAAAAACACTTTTTGCACTTGTGTTAGTGTTGAAAAACCACTTTTCGCACTTGTGTTGGTGCAGGAAACCACTTTTGCACTTGTATTAGTGTGGAAAAACCACTTTTCGCACTTGCGTTAGTGTTGAAAAACCACTTTTCGCACTTGTGTTGGTGTTGAAAAACCACTTTTCGCACTTGTGTTGGTGCAGGAAACCACTTTTGCACTTGTATTAGTGTGGAAAAACCACTTTTCGCACTTGTGGTGGTGTTGAAAAACCACTTTTCGCACTTATGTTAGTGTTGAAAAACCACTTTTCGCACTTGTGTTAGTGTTGAAAAACCACTTTTCGCACTTGTGTTAGTGTTGAAAAACCACTTTTCGCACTTGTGTTAGTGTTGAAAAACCACTTTTCACACTTGTGATAGTGTTGAAAAACCACTTTTCGCACTTGTATTAGTGTTGAAAAACCACTTTTCGCACTTGTGTTAGTGTTGAAAAACCACTTTTCGCACTTGTGTTAGTGTTGAAAAACCACTTTTCGCACTTGTGTTGTTGCAGGAAACCACTTTTGCACTTGTATTAGTGTGGAAAAACCACTGTTTGCACTTGTGATAGTGTTGAAAAACCACTTTTCGCACTTGTGTTAGTGTTGAAAAACCACTTTTCGCACTTGTGTTGGTGCAGGAAACCACTTTTGCACTTGTATTAGTGTGGAAAAACCACTTTTCGCACTTGTGGTAGTGTTGAAAAACCACTTTTCGCACTTGTGTTAGTGTTGAAAAACCACTTTTCGCACTTGTGTTAGTGTTGAAAAACCACTTTTCGCACTTGTGTTGGTGCAGGAAACCACTTTTGCACTTGTATTCGTGTGGAAAAACCACATTTCTCACTTGTGTTAGTGTTGAAAAACCACTTTTCGCACTTGTGTTAGTGTTGAAAATCCACTTTTCGCACTTGTGTTGGTGCAGGAAACCACTTTTGCACTTGTATTAGTGTGGAAAAACCACTTTTTGCACTTGTGTTAGTGTTGAAAAACCACTTTTCGCACTTGTATTAGTGTTGAAAAACCACTTTTCGCACTTGTGTTGGTGCAGGAAACCACTTTTGCACTTGTATTAGTGTGGAAAAACCACTTTTTGCACTTGTGATAGTGTTGATAAACCACTTTTCGCACTTGTGTTGGTGCAGGAAACCACTTTTGCACTTGTATTAGTGTGGAAAAACCACTTTTCGCACTTGTGTTAGTGTTGAAAAACCACTTTTCGCACTTGTGTTAGTGTTGAAAAACCACTTTTTGCACTTGTGATAGTGTTGAAAAACCACTTTTTGCACTTGTGATAGTGTTGAAAAACCACTTTTCGCACTTGTGTTAGTGTTGAAAAACCACTTTTGCACTTGTATTAGTGTGGAAAAAACACTTTTTGCACTTGTGATAGTGTTGAAAAAACACTTTTTGCACTTGTGTTAGTGTTGAAAAACCACTTTTCGCACTTGTGTTGGTGAAGGAAACCACTTTTGCACTTGTATTAGTGTGGAAAAACCACTTTTCGCACTTGCGTTAGTGTTGAAAAACCACTTTTCGCACTTGTGTTGGTGTTGAAAAACCACTTTTCGCACTTGTGTTGGTGCAGGAAACCACTTTTGCACTTGTATTAGTGTGGAAAAACCACTTTTCGCACTTGTGATAGTGTTGAAAAACCACTTTTCGCACTTTATGTTAGTGTTGAAAAACCACTTTTCACACTTGTGTTAGTGTTGAAAAACCACTTTTCGCACTTGTGTTAGTGTTGAAAAACCACTTTTCGCACTTGTGTTGGTGCAGGAAACCACTTTTGCACTTGTATTAGTGTGGAAAAACCACTTTTTGCACTTGTGATAGTGTTGAAAAACCACTTTTCGCACTTGTGTTAGTGTTGAAAAACCACTTTTCGCACTTGTGTTGCTGCAGGAAACCACTTTTGCACTTGTATTAGTGTGGAAAAACCACTTTTCGCACTTGTGTTAGTGTTGAAAAACCACTTTTCGCACTTGTGTTAGTATTGAAAAACCACTTTTCGCACTTGTGTTGGTGCAGGAAACCACTTTTGCACTTGTATTATTGTGGAAAAACCACTTTTCGCACTTGTGTTAGTGCAGGAAACCACTTTTGCACTTGTATTAGTGTGGAAAAAACACTTTTTGCACTTGTGGTAGTGTTGAAAAACCACTTTTCGCACTTGTGTTAGTGTTGAAAAACCACTTTTCGCACTTGTGTTGGTGCAGGAAACCACTTTTGCACTTGTATTAGTGTGGAAAAACCACTTTTTGCACTTGTTGTAGTGTTGAAAAACCACTTTTCGCACTTGTGTTAGTGTTGAAAAACCACTTTTGCACTTGTATTAGTGTGGAAAAAACACTTTTTGCACTTGTGATAGTGTTGAAAAAACACTTTTTGCACTTGTGTTAGTGTTGAAAAACCACTTTTCGCACTTGTGTTGGTGCAGGAAACCACTTTTGCATTTGTATTAGTGTGGAAAAAACACTTTTTGCACTTGTGATAGTGTTGAAAAAACACTTTTTGCACTTGTGTTAGTTGTTGAAAAACCACTTTTCGCACTTGTGTTGGTGCAGGAAACCACTTTTGCACTTGTATTAGTGTGGAAAAAACACTTTTTGCACTTGTGATAGTATTGAAAAAACACTTTTTGCACTTGTATTAGTGTGGAAAAACCACTTTTCGCACTTGTGTTGGTGCAGGAAACCACTTTTGCACTTGTATTAGTGTGGAAAAAACACTTTTTGCACTTGTGATAGTATTGAAAAAACACTTTTTGCACTTGTATTAGTGTGGAAAAACCACTTTTCGCACTTGTGTTGGTGCAGGAAAGCACTTTTGCACTTGTATTAGTGTGGAAAATACACTTTTTGCACTTGTGATAGTGTTGAAAAACCACTTTTCGCACTTGTGTTAGTGTTGAAAAACCACTTTTCGCAATTGTGTTGGTGCAGGAAACCACTTTTGCACTTGTATTAGTGTGGAAAAACCACTTTTCGCACTTGTGATAGTGTTGAAAAACCACTTTTCGCACTTGTGTTAGTGTTGAAAAACCACTTTTCGCACTTGTGTTAGTGTTGAAAAATCACTTTTCGCACTTGTGTTGGTGCAGGAAACCACTTTTGCACTTGTATTCGTGTGGAAAAACCACATTTCTCACTTGTGTTAGTGTTGAAAAACCACTTTTCGCACTTGTGTTAGTGTTGAAAATCCACTTTTCGCACTTGTGTTGGTGCAGGAAACCACTTTTGCACTTGTATTAGTGTGGAAAAACCACTTTTTGCACTTGTGTTAGTGTTGAAAAACCACTTTTCGCACTTGTATTAGTGTTGAAAAACCACTTTTTGCACTTGTGATAGTGTTGAAAAACCACTTTTCGCACTTGTGTTAGTGTTGAAAAACCACTTTTCGCACTTGTGTTGGTGCAGGAAACCACTTTTGCACTTGTATTAGTGTGGAAAAACCACTTTTCGCACTTGTGATAGTGTTGAAAAACCACTTTTCGCACTTGTGTTAGTGTTGAAAAACCACTTTTCGCACTTGTGTTAGTGTTGAAAAACCACTTTTCGCACTTGTGTTAGTGTTGAAAAACCACTTTTCGCACTTGTGTTGGTGCAGGAAACTACTTTTGCACTTGTATTAGTGTGGAAAAAACACTTTTCGCACTTGTGCTAGTGTTGAAAAACCACTTTTCGCACTTGTGTTAGTGTTGAAAAACCACTTTTCGCACTTGTGTTGGTGTTGAAAAACCACTTTTCGCACTTGTGTTAGTGTTGAAAAACCACTTTTCGCACTTGTATTAGTGTGGAAAAACCACTTTTCGCACTTGTGATAGTGTTGAAAACCACTTTTCGCACTTGTGATAGTGTTGAAAAACCACTTTTCGCACTTGTGTTAGTGTTGAAAAACCACTTTTCGCACTTGTGTTAGTGTTGAAAAACCACTTTTCGCACTTGTGTTGGTGCAGGAAACCACTTTTGCACTTGTATTAGTGTGGAAAAACCACTTTTCGCACTTGTGATAGTGTTGAAAAACCACTTTTCGCACTTGGGTTAGTGTTGAAAAACCACTTTTCGCACTTGTGTTAGTGTTGAAAAATCACTTTTCGCACTTGTGTTGGTGCAGGAAACCACTTTTGCACTTGTATTCGTGTGGAAAAACCACATTTCTCACTTGTGTTAGTGTTGAAAAACCACTTTTCGCACTTGTGTTAGTGTTGAAAATCCACTTTTCGCACTTGTGTTGGTGCAGGAAACCACTTTTGCACTTGTATTAGTGTGGAAAAACCACTTTTTGCACTTGTGTTAGTGTTGAAAAACCACTTTTCGCACTTGTGTTAGTGTTGAAAAACCACTTTTCGCACTTGTGTTGGTGCAGGAAACCACTTTTGCACTTGTATAAGTGTGGAAAAACCACTTTTTGCACTTGTGATAGTGTTGAAAAACCACTTTTCGCACTTGTGTTGGTGCAGGAAACCACTTTTGCACTTGTATTAGTGTGGAAAAACCACTTTTCGCACTTGTGTTAGTGTTGAAAAACCACTTTTTGCACTTGTGTTAGTGTTGAAAAACCACTTTTTGCACTTGTGTTGGTGCAGGAAACCACTTTTGCACTTGTATTAGTGTTGAAAAACCACTTTTTGCACTTGTGATAGTGTTGAAAAACCACTTTTCGCACTTGTGTTAGTGTTGAAAAACCACTTTTCGCACTTGTGTTGGTGCAGGAAACCACTTTTGCACTTGTATTAGTGTTGAAAAACCACTTTTTGCACTTGTGATAGTGTTGAAAAACCACTTTTCGCACTTGTGTTAGTGTTGAAAAACCACTTTTGCACTTGTATTAGTGTGGAAAAAACACTTTTTGCACTTGTGATAGTGTTGAAAAAACACTTTTTGCACTTGTGTTAGTGTTGAAAAACCACTTTTCGCACTTGTGTTGGTGCAGGAAACCACTTTTGCACTTGTATTAGTGTGGAAAAACCACTTTTCGCACTTGCGTTAGTGTTGAAAAACCACTTTTCGCACTTGTGTTGGTGTTGAAAAACCACTTTTCGCACTTGTGTTGGTGCAGGAAACCACTTTTGCACTTGTATTAGTGTGGAAAAACCACTTTTCGCACTTGTGGTGGTGTTGAAAAACCACTTTTCGCACTTATGTTAGTGTTGAAAAACCACTTTTCGCACTTGTGTTAGTGTTGAAAAACCACTTTTCGCACTTGTGTTAGTGTTGAAAAACCACTTTTCGCACTTGTGTTAGTGTTGAAAAACCACTTTTCACACTTGTGATAGTGTTGAAAAACCACTTTTCGCACTTGTATTAGTGTTGAAAAACCACTTTTCGCACTTGTGTTAGTGTTGAAAAACCACTTTTCGCACTTGTGTTAGTGTTGAAAAACCACTTTTCGCACTTGTGTTGTTGCAGGAAACCACTTTTGCACTTGTATTAGTGTGGAAAAACCACTGTTTGCACTTGTGATAGTGTTGAAAAACCACTTTTCGCACTTGTGTTAGTGTTGAAAAACCACTTTTCGCACTTGTGTTGGTGCAGGAAACCACTTTTGCACTTGTATTAGTGTGGAAAAACCACTTTTCGCACTTGTGGTAGTGTTGAAAAACCACTTTTCGCACTTGTGTTAGTGTTGAAAAACCACTTTTCGCACTTGTGTTAGTGTTGAAAAACCACTTTTCGCACTTGTGTTGGTGCAGGAAACCACTTTTGCACTTGTATTCGTGTGGAAAAACCACATTTCTCACTTGTGTTAGTGTTGAAAAACCACTTTTCGCACTTGTGTTAGTGTTGAAAATCCACTTTTCGCACTTGTGTTGGTGCAGGAAACCACTTTTGCACTTGTATTAGTGTGGAAAAACCACTTTTTGCACTTGTGTTAGTGTTGAAAAACCACTTTTCGCACTTGTATTAGTGTTGAAAAACCACTTTTCGCACTTGTGTTGGTGCAGGAAACCACTTTTGCACTTGTATTAGTGTGGAAAAACCACTTTTTGCACTTGTGATAGTGTTGATAAACCACTTTTCGCACTTGTGTTGGTGCAGGAAACCACTTTTGCACTTGTATTAGTGTGGAAAAACCACTTTTCGCACTTGTGTTAGTGTTGAAAAACCACTTTTCGCACTTGTGTTAGTGTTGAAAAACCACTTTTTGCACTTGTGATAGTGTTGAAAAACCACTTTTTGCACTTGTGATAGTGTTGAAAAACCACTTTTCGCACTTGTGTTAGTGTTGAAAAACCACTTTTGCACTTGTATTAGTGTGGAAAAAACACTTTTTGCACTTGTGATAGTGTTGAAAAAACACTTTTTGCACTTGTGTTAGTGTTGAAAAACCACTTTTCGCACTTGTGTTGGTGAAGGAAACCACTTTTGCACTTGTATTAGTGTGGAAAAACCACTTTTCGCACTTGCGTTAGTGTTGAAAAACCACTTTTCGCACTTGTGTTGGTGTTGAAAAACCACTTTTCGCACTTGTGTTGGTGCAGGAAACCACTTTTGCACTTGTATTAGTGTGGAAAAACCACTTTTCGCACTTGTGATAGTGTTGAAAAACCACTTTTCGCACTTTATGTTAGTGTTGAAAAACCACTTTTCACACTTGTGTTAGTGTTGAAAAACCACTTTTCGCACTTGTGTTAGTGTTGAAAAACCACTTTTCGCACTTGTGTTGGTGCAGGAAACCACTTTTGCACTTGTATTAGTGTGGAAAAACCACTTTTTGCACTTGTGATAGTGTTGAAAAACCACTTTTCGCACTTGTGTTAGTGTTGAAAAACCACTTTTCGCACTTGTGTTGCTGCAGGAAACCACTTTTGCACTTGTATTAGTGTGGAAAAACCACTTTTCGCACTTGTGTTAGTGTTGAAAAACCACTTTTCGCACTTGTGTTAGTATTGAAAAACCACTTTTCGCACTTGTGTTGGTGCAGGAAACCACTTTTGCACTTGTATTATTGTGGAAAAACCACTTTTCGCACTTGTGTTAGTGCAGGAAACCACTTTTGCACTTGTATTAGTGTGGAAAAAACACTTTTTGCACTTGTGGTAGTGTTGAAAAACCACTTTTCGCACTTGTGTTAGTGTTGAAAAACCACTTTTCGCACTTGTGTTGGTGCAGGAAACCACTTTTGCACTTGTATTAGTGTGGAAAAACCACTTTTTGCACTTGTTGTAGTGTTGAAAAACCACTTTTCGCACTTGTGTTAGTGTTGAAAAACCACTTTTGCACTTGTATTAGTGTGGAAAAAACACTTTTTGCACTTGTGATAGTGTTGAAAAAACACTTTTTGCACTTGTGTTAGTGTTGAAAAACCACTTTTCGCACTTGTGTTGGTGCAGGAAACCACTTTTGCATTTGTATTAGTGTGGAAAAAACACTTTTTGCACTTGTGATAGTGTTGAAAAAACACTTTTTGCACTTGTGTTAGTTGTTGAAAAACCACTTTTCGCACTTGTGTTGGTGCAGGAAACCACTTTTGCACTTGTATTAGTGTGGAAAAAACACTTTTTGCACTTGTGATAGTATTGAAAAAACACTTTTTGCACTTGTATTAGTGTGGAAAAACCACTTTTCGCACTTGTGTTGGTGCAGGAAACCACTTTTGCACTTGTATTAGTGTGGAAAAAACACTTTTTGCACTTGTGATAGTATTGAAAAAACACTTTTTGCACTTGTATTAGTGTGGAAAAACCACTTTTCGCACTTGTGTTGGTGCAGGAAAGCACTTTTGCACTTGTATTAGTGTGGAAAATACACTTTTTGCACTTGTGATAGTGTTGAAAAACCACTTTTCGCACTTGTGTTAGTGTTGAAAAACCACTTTTCGCAATTGTGTTGGTGCAGGAAACCACTTTTGCACTTGTATTAGTGTGGAAAAACCACTTTTTGCACTTGTTGTAGTGTTGAAAAACCACTTTTCGCACTTGTGTTAGTGTTGAAAAAACACTTTTTGCACTTGTGTTAGTGTTGAAAAACCACTTTTCGCACTTGTGTTGGTGCAGGAAACCACTTTTGCACTTGTATTAGTGTGGAAAAACCACTTTTCGCACTTGCGTTAGTGTTGAAAAACCACTTTTCGCACTTGTGTTGGTGTTGAAAAACCACTTTTCGCACTTGTGTTGGTGCAGGAAACCACTTTTGCACTTGTATTAGTGTGGAAAAACCACTTTTCGCACTTGTGATAGTGTTGAAAAACCACTTTTCGCACTTATGTTAGTGTTGAAAAACCACTTTTTGCACTTGTGTTAGTGTTGAAAAACCACTTTTCGCACTTGTGTTAGTGTTGAAAAACCACTTTTCGCACTTGTATTAGTGTGGAAAAACCACTTTTCGCACTTGTGATAGTGTTGAAAAACCACTTTTCGCACTTGTGTTAGTGTTGAAAAACCACTTTTCGCACTTGTGTTAGTGTTGAAAAACCACTTTTTGCACTTGTGATAGTATTGAAAAAACACTTTTTGCACTTGTATTAGTGTGGAAAAACCACTTTTCGCACTTGTGTTGGTGCAGGAAACCACTTTTGCACTTGTATTAGTGTGGAAAAAACACTTTTTGCACTTGTGATAGTATTGAAAAAACACTTTTTGCACTTGTATTAGTGTGGAAAAACCACTTTTCGCACTTGTGTTGGTGCAGGAAAGCACTTTTGCACTTGTATTAGTGTGGAAAATACACTTTTTGCACTTGTGATAGTGTTGAAAAACCACTTTTCGCACTTGTGTTAGTGTTGAAAAACCACTTTTCGCACTTGTGTTGGTGCAGGAAACCACTTTTGCACTTGTATTAGTGTGGAAAAACCACTTTTTGCACTTGTTGTAGTGTTGAAAAACCACTTTTCGCACTTGTGTTAGTGTTGAAAAAACACTTTTTGCACTTGTGTTAGTGTTGAAAAACCACTTTTCACACTTGTGTTGGTGCAGGAAACCACTTTTGCACTTGTATTAGTGTGGAAAAACCACTTTTCGCACTTGCGTTAGTGTTGAAAAACCACTTTTCGCACTTGTGTTGGTGTTGAAAAACCACTTTTCGCACTTGTGTTGGTGCAGGAAACCACTTTTGCACTTGTATTAGTGTGGAAAAACCACTTTTCGCACTTGTGATAGTGTTGAAAAACCACTTTTCGCACTTATGTTAGTGTTGAAAAACCACTTTTTGCACTTGTGTTAGTGTTGAAAAACCACTTTTCGCACTTGTGTTAGTGTTGAAAAACCACTTTTCGCACTTGTATTAGTGTGGAAAAACCACTTTTCGCACTTGTGATAGTGTTGAAAAACCACTTTTCGCACTTGTGTTAGTGTTGAAAAACCACTTTTCGCACTTGTGTTAGTGTTGAAAAACCACTTTTCGCACTTGTGTTGTTGCAGGAAACCACTTTTGCACTTGTATTAGTGTGGAAAAACCACTTTTTGCACTTGTGATAGTGTTGAAAAACCACTTTTCGCACTTGTGTTAGTGTTGAAAAACCACTTTTCGCACTTGTGTTGGTGCAGGAAACCACTTTTGCACTTGTATTAGTGTGGAAAAACCACTTTTCGCACTTGTGATAGTGTTGAAAAACCACTTTTCGCACTTGTGTTAGTGTTGAAAAACCACTTTTCGCACTTGTGTTGGTGCAGGAAACCACTTTTGCACTTGTATTAGTGTGGAAAAACCACTTTTTGCACTTGTTGTAGTGTTGAAAAACCACTTTTCGCACTTGTGTTAGTGTTGAAAAACCACTTTTGCACTTGTATTAGTGTGGAAAAAACACTTTTTGCACTTGTGATAGTGTTGAAAAAACACTTTTTGCACTTGTGTTAGTGTTGAAAAACCACTTTTCGCACTTGTGTTGGTGCAGGAAACCACTTTTGCATTTGTATTAGTGTGGAAAAAACACTTTTTGCACTTGTGATAGTGTTGAAAAAACACTTTTTGCACTTGTGTTAGTTGTTGAAAAACCACTTTTCGCACTTGTGTTGGTGCAGGAAACCACTTTTGCACTTGTATTAGTGTGGAAAAAACACTTTTTGCACTTGTGATAGTATTGAAAAAACACTTTTTGCACTTGTATTAGTGTGGAAAAACCACTTTTCGCACTTGTGTTGGTGCAGGAAACCACTTTTGCACTTGTATTAGTGTGGAAAAAACACTTTTTGCACTTGTGATAGTATTGAAAAAACACTTTTTGCACTTGTATTAGTGTGGAAAAACCACTTTTCGCACTTGTGTTGGTGCAGGAAAGCACTTTTGCACTTGTATTAGTGTGGAAAATACACTTTTTGCACTTGTGATAGTGTTGAAAAACCACTTTTCGCACTTGTGTTAGTGTTGAAAAACCACTTTTCGCACTTGTGTTGGTGCAGGAAACCACTTTTGCACTTGTATTAGTGTGGAAAAACCACTTTTTGCACTTGTTGTAGTGTTGAAAAACCACTTTTCGCACTTGTGTTAGTGTTGAAAAAACACTTTTTGCACTTGTGTTAGTGTTGAAAAACCACTTTTCGCACTTGTGTTGGTGCAGGAAACCACTTTTGCACTTGTATTAGTGTGGAAAAACCACTTTTCGCACTTGCGTTAGTGTTGAAAAACCACTTTTCGCACTTGTGTTGGTGTTGAAAAACCACTTTTCGCACTTGTGTTGGTGCAGGAAACCACTTTTGCACTTGTATTAGTGTGGAAAAACCACTTTTCGCACTTGTGATAGTGTTGAAAAACCACTTTTCGCACTTATGTTAGTGTTGAAAAACCACTTTTTGCACTTGTGTTAGTGTTGAAAAACCACTTTTCGCACTTGTGTTAGTGTTGAAAAACCACTTTTCGCACTTGTATTAGTGTGGAAAAACCACTTTTCGCACTTGTGATAGTGTTGAAAAACCACTTTTCGCACTTGTGTTAGTGTTGAAAAACCACTTTTCGCACTTGTGTTAGTGTTGAAAAACCACTTTTTGCACTTGTGATAGTATTGAAAAAACACTTTTTGCACTTGTATTAGTGTGGAAAAACCACTTTTCGCACTTGTGTTGGTGCAGGAAACCACTTTTGCACTTGTATTAGTGTGGAAAAAACACTTTTTGCACTTGTGATAGTATTGAAAAAACACTTTTTGCACTTGTATTAGTGTGGAAAAACCACTTTTCGCACTTGTGTTGGTGCAGGAAAGCACTTTTGCACTTGTATTAGTGTGGAAAATACACTTTTTGCACTTGTGATAGTGTTGAAAAACCACTTTTCGCACTTGTGTTAGTGTTGAAAAACCACTTTTCGCACTTGTGTTGGTGCAGGAAACCACTTTTGCACTTGTATTAGTGTGGAAAAACCACTTTTTGCACTTGTTGTAGTGTTGAAAAACCACTTTTCGCACTTGTGTTAGTGTTGAAAAAACACTTTTTGCACTTGTGTTAGTGTTGAAAAACCACTTTTCGCACTTGTGTTGGTGCAGGAAAGCACTTTTGCACTTGTATTAGTGTGGAAAATACACTTTTTGCACTTGTGATAGTGTTGAAAAACCACTTTTCGCACTTGTGTTAGTGTTGAAAAACCACTTTTCGCACTTGTGTTGGTGCAGGAAACCACTTTTGCACTTGTATTAGTGTGGAAAAACCACTTTTCGCACTTGTGATAGTGTTGAAAAACCACTTTTCGCACTTATGTTAGTGTTGAAAAACCACTTTTTGCACTTGTGTTAGTGTTGAAAAACCACTTTTCGCACTTGTGTTAGTGTTGAAAAACCACTTTTCGCACTTGTATTAGTGTGGAAAAACCACTTTTCGCACTTGTGATAGTGTTGAAAAACCACTTTTCGCACTTGTGTTAGTGTTGAAAAACCACTTTTCGCACTTGTGTTAGTGTTGAAAAACCACTTTTCGCACTTGTGTTGTTGCAGGAAACCACTTTTGCACTTGTATTAGTGTGGAAAAACCACTTTTTGCACTTGTGATAGTGTTGAAAAACCACTTTTCGCACTTGTGTTAGTGTTGAAAAACCACTTTTCGCACTTGTGTTGGTGCAGGAAACCACTTTTGCACTTGTATTAGTGTGGAAAAACCACTTTTCGCACTTGTGATAGTGTTGAAAAACCACTTTTCGCACTTGTGTTAGTGTTGAAAAACCACTTTTCGCACTTGTGTTAGTGTTGAAAAACCACTTTTCGCACTTGTGTTAGTGTTGAAAAACCACTTTTCGCACTTGTGTTGGTGCAGGAAACTACTTTTACACTTGTATTAGTGTGGAAAAAACACTTTTCGCACTTGTGCTAGTGTTGAAAAACCACTTTTCGCACTTGTGTTAGTGTTGAAAAACCACTTTTCCCACTTGTGTTGGTGCAGGAAACCACTTTTGCACTTGTATTAGTGTGGAAAAAACACTTTTCACACTTGTGTTAGTGTTGAAAAACCACGTTTCGCACTTGTGCTAGTGTTGAAAAACCACTTTTCGCACTTGTATTAGTGTTGAAAAACCACGTTTCGCACTTGTGTTGGTGCAGGAAACCACTTTTGCACTTGTATTAGTGTGGAAAAACCACTTTTTGCACTTGTGATAGTGTTGAAAAACCACTTTTCGCACTTGTGTTAGTGTTGAAAAACCACTTTTCGCACTTGTGTTGGTGCAGGAAACCACTTTTGCACTTGTATTAGTGTGGAAAAACCACTTTTCGCACTTGTGATAGTGTTGAAAAACCACTTTTCGCACTTGTGTTAGTGTTGAAAAACCACTTTCGCACTTGTGTTAGTGTTGAAAAACCACTTTTCGCACTTGTGTTAGTGTTGAAAAACCACTTTTCGCACTTGTGTTGGAGCAGGAAACCACTTTTGCACTTGTATTAGTGTGGAAAAAACACTTTTCGCACTTGTGTTAGTGTTGAAAAACCACTTTTCACACTTGTGTTAGTGTTGAAAAACCACTTTTTGCACTTGTGGTTTTTCAAGTGTTGAAACTTGTGTTAGTGTTGAAAAACCACTTTTCGCACTTGTGTTAGTGTTGAAAAACCACTTTTCGCACTTGTGTTAGTGTTGAAAAACCACTTTTCGCACTTGTGTTAGTGTTGAAAAACCACTTTTCGCACTTGTGTTGGTGCAGGAAACTACTTTTGCACTTGTATTAGTGTGGAAAAAACACTTTTCGCACTTGTGCTAGTGTGGAAAAACCACTTTTCGCACTTGTGTTAGTGTTGAAAAACCACTTTTCCCACTTGTGTTGGTGCAGGAAACCACTTTTGCACTTGTATTAGTGTGGAAAAAACACTTTTCGCACTTGTGTTAGTGTTGAAAAACCACTTTTCGCACTTGTGTTAGTGTTGAAAAACCACTTTTCGCACTTGTGTTAGTGTTGAAAAACCACTTTTCGCACTTGTGTTGGTGCAGGAAACCACTTTTGCACTTGTATTAGTGTGGAAAAAACACTTTTCGCACTTGTGTTAGTGTTGAAAAACCACTTTTCGCACTTGTGTTAGTGTTGAAAAACCACTTTTCGCACTTGTGTTAGTGTTGAAAAACCACTTTTCGCACTTGTGTTGGTGCAGGAAACCACTTTTGCACTTGTATTAGTGTGGAAAAAACACTTTTCGCACTTGTGTTAGTGTTGAAAAACCACTTTTCGCACTTGTGTTGGTGCAGGAAACCACTTTTGCACTTGTATTAGTGTGGAAAAAACACTTCGCACTTGTCTTAGTGTTGAAAAACCACTTTTCGCACTTGTGTTAGTGTTGAAAAACCACTTATCGCACTTGTGTTAGTGTTGAAAAACCACTTTTGCACTTGTATTAGTGTGGAAAAAACACTTTTTGCACTTGTGATAGTGTTGAAAAACCACTTTTCGCACTTGTGTTGGTGCAGTAAACCACTTTTCACTTGTATTCGTGTGGAAAAACCACATTTCTCACTTGTGTTAGTGTTGAAAAACCACTTTTCGCACTTGTGTTAGTGTTGAAAAACCACTTTTCGCACTTGTGTTGGTGCAGGAAACCACTTTTGCACTTGTATTAGTGTGGAAAAAACACTTTTTGCACTTGTGTTAGTGTTGAAAAACCACTTTTCGCACTTGTATTAGTGTTGAAAAACCACTTTTCGCACTTGTGTTGGTGCAGGAAACCACTTTTGCACTTGTATTAGTGTGGAAAAACCACTTTTTGCACTTGTGATAGTGTTGAAAAACCACTTTTCGCACTTGTGTTGGTGCAGGAAACCACTTTTGCACTTGTATTAGTGTGGAAAAACCACTTTTCGCACTTGTGTTAGTGTTGAAAAACCACTTTTCGCACTTGTGTTTGTGTTGAAAAACCACTTTTCGCACTTGTGTTGGTGCAGGAAACCACTTTTGCACTTGTATTAGTGTGGAAAAACCACTTTCCGCACTTGTGTTAGTGTTGAAAAACCACTTTTCGCACTTGTGTTAGTGTTGAAAAACCACTTTTTGCACTTGTGTTGGTGCAGGAAACCACTTTTGCACTTGTATTGGTGTTGAAAAACCACTTTTTGCACTTGTGATGGTGTTGAAAAACCACTTTTTGCACTTGTGATAGTGTTGAAAAACCACTTTTCGCACTTGTGTTAGTGTTGAAAAACCACTTTTGCACTTGTATTAGTGTGGAAAAAACACTTTTTGCACTTGTGATAGTGTTGAAAAAACACTTTTTACACTTGTGTTAGTGTTGAAAAACCACTTTTCGCACTTGTGTTGGTGCAGGAAACCACTTTTGCACTTGTATTAGTGTGGAAAAACCACTTTTCGCACTTGTGATAGTGTTGAAAAACCACTTTTCGCACTTTATGTTAGTGTTGAAAAACCACTTTTCACACTTGTGTTAGTGTTGAAAAACCACTTTTCGCACTTGTGTTAGTGTTGAAAAACCACTTTTCGCACTTGTGTTGGTGCAGGAAACCACTTTTGCACTTGTATTAGTGTGGAAAAACCACTTTTTGCACTTGTGATAGTGTTGAAAAACCACTTTTCGCACTTGTGTTAGTGTTGAAAAACCACTTTTCGCACTTGTGTTGCTGCAGGAAACCACTTTTGCACTTGTATTAGTGTGGAAAAACCACTTTTCGCACTTGTGTTAGTGTTGAAAAACCACTTTTGCACTTGTATTAGTGTGTAAAAACACTTTTTGCACTTGTGATAGTGTTGAAAAACCACTTTTCGCACTTGTGTTAGTGTTGAAAAACCACTTTTCGCACTTGTGTTGGTGCAGGAAACCACTTTTGCACTTGTATTAGTGTGGAAAAACCACTTTTCGCACTTGTGATAGTGTTGAAAAACCACTTTTCGCACTTGTGTTGGTGCAGGAAACCACTTTTGCACTTGTATTAGTGTGGAAAAAACACTTTTCACACTTGTGTTAGTGTTGAAAAACCACGTTTCGTACTTGTGCTAGTGTTGAAAAACCACTTTTCGCACTTGTATTAGTGTTGAAAAACCACGTTTCGCACTTGTGTTGGTGCAGGAAACCACTTTTGCACTTGTATTAGTGTGGAAAAACCACTTTTTGCACTTGTGATAGTGTTGAAAAACCACTTTTCGCACTTGTGTTAGTGTTGAAAAACCACTTTTCGCACTTGTGTTGGTGCAGGAAACCACTTTTGCACTTGTATTAGTGTGGAAAAACCACTTTTCGCACTTGTGATAGTGTTGAAAAACCACTTTTCGCACTTGTGTTAGTGTTGAAAAACCACTTTCGCACTTGTGTTAGTGTTGAAAAACCACTTTTCGCACTTGTGTTAGTGTTGAAAAACCACTTTTCGCACTTGTGTTGGAGCAGGAAACCACTTTTGCACTTGTATTAGTGTGGAAAAAACACTTTTCGCACTTGTGTTAGTGTTGAAAAACCACTTTTCACACTTGTGTTAGTGTTGAAAAACCACTTTTTGCACTTGTGGTTTTTCAAGTGTTGAAACTTGTGTTAGTGTTGAAAAACCACTTTTCGCACTTGTGTTAGTGTTGAAAAACCACTTTTCGCACTTGTGTTAGTGTTGAAAAACCACTTTTCGCACTTGTGTTAGTGTTGAAAAACCACTTTTCGCACTTGTGTTGGTGCAGGAAACTACTTTTGCACTTGTATTAGTGTGGAAAAAACACTTTTCGCACTTGTGCTAGTGTGGAAAAACCACTTTTCGCACTTGTGTTAGTGTTGAAAAACCACTTTTCCCACTTGTGTTGGTGCAGGAAACCACTTTTGCACTTGTATTAGTGTGGAAAAAACACTTTTCGCACTTGTGTTAGTGTTGAAAAACCACTTTTCGCACTTGTGTTAGTGTTGAAAAACCACTTTTCGCACTTGTGTTAGTGTTGAAAAACCACTTTTCGCACTTGTGTTGGTGCAGGAAACCACTTTTGCACTTGTATTAGTGTGGAAAAAACACTTTTCGCACTTGTGTTAGTGTTGAAAAACCACTTTTCGCACTTGTGTTAGTGTTGAAAAACCACTTTTCGCACTTGTGTTAGTGTTGAAAAACCACTTTTCGCACTTGTGTTGGTGCAGGAAACCACTTTTGCACTTGTATTAGTGTGGAAAAAACACTTTTCGCACTTGTGTTAGTGTTGAAAAACCACTTTTCGCACTTGTGTTGGTGCAGGGAACCACTTTTGCACTTGTATTAGTGTGGAAAAAACACTTCGCACTTGTCTTAGTGTTGAAAAACCACTTTTCGCACTTGTGTTAGTGTTGAAAAACCACTTATCGCACTTGTGTTAGTGTTGAAAAACCACTTTTGCACTTGTATTAGTGTGGAAAAAAACACTTTTTGCACTTGTGATAGTGTTGAAAAACCACTTTTCGCACTTGTGTTGGTGCAGTAAACCACTTTTCACTTGTATTCGTGTGGAAAAACCACATTTCTCACTTGTGTTAGTGTTGAAAAACCACTTTTCGCACTTGTGTTAGTGTTGAAAAACCACTTTTCGCACTTGTGTTGGTGCAGGAAACCACTTTTGCACTTGTATTAGTGTGGAAAAAACACTTTTTGCACTTGTGTTAGTGTTGAAAAACCACTTTTCGCACTTGTATTAGTGTTGAAAAACCACTTTTCGCACTTGTGTTGGTGCAGGAAACCACTTTTGCACTTGTATTAGTGTGGAAAAACCACTTTTTGCACTTGTGATAGTGTTGAAAAACCACTTTTCGCACTTGTGTTGGTGCAGGAAACCACTTTTGCACTTGTATTAGTGTGGAAAAACCACTTTTCGCACTTGTGTTAGTGTTGAAAAACCACTTTTCGCACTTGTGTTTGTGTTGAAAAACCACTTTTCGCACTTGTGTTGGTGCAGGAAACCACTTTTGCACTTGTATTAGTGTGGAAAAACCACTTTCCGCACTTGTGTTAGTGTTGAAAAACCACTTTTCGCACTTGTGTTAGTGTTGAAAAACCACTTTTTGCACTTGTGTTGGTGCAGGAAACCACTTTTGCACTTGTATTGGTGTTGAAAAACCACTTTTTGCACTTGTGATAGTGTTGAAAAACCACTTTTTGCACTTGTGATAGTGTTGAAAAACCACTTTTCGCACTTGTGTTAGTGTTGAAAAACCACTTTTGCACTTGTATTAGTGTGGAAAAAACACTTTTTGCACTTGTGATAGTGTTGAAAAAACACTTTTTACACTTGTGTTAGTGTTGAAAAACCACTTTTCGCACTTGTGTTGGTGCAGGAAACCACTTTTGCACTTGTATTAGTGTGGAAAAACCACTTTTCGCACTTGTGATAGTGTTGAAAAACCACTTTTCGCACTTTATGTTAGTGTTGAAAAACCACTTTTCACACTTGTGTTAGTGTTGAAAAACCACTTTTCGCACTTGTGTTAGTGTTGAAAAACCACTTTTCGCACTTGTGTTGGTGCAGGAAACCACTTTTGCACTTGTATTAGTGTGGAAAAACCACTTTTTGCACTTGTGATAGTGTTGAAAAACCACTTTTCGCACTTGTGTTAGTGTTGAAAAACCACTTTTCGCACTTGTGTTGCTGCAGGA
This sequence comes from Myxine glutinosa, assembly GCF_964187855.1. Taxonomy (NCBI): domain Eukaryota; kingdom Metazoa; phylum Chordata; class Myxini; order Myxiniformes; family Myxinidae; genus Myxine; species Myxine glutinosa. The sequence goes on along the minus strand of NW_027616604.1, from coordinate 204,967 downwards.
AACCACTTTTGCACTTGTATTAGTGTGGAAAAACCACTTTTCGCACTTGTGTTAGTGTTGAAAAACCACTTTTGCACTTGTATTAGTGTGTAAAAACACTTTTTGCACTTGTGATAGTGTTGAAAAACCACTTTTCGCACTTGTGTTAGTGTTGAAAAACCACTTTTTGCACTTGTGTTAGTGTTGAAAAACCACTTTTCGCACTTGTGTTAGTGTTGAAAAACCACTTTTCGCACTTGTGTTGGTGCAGGAAACCACTTTTGCACTTGTATTAGTGTGGAAAAACCACTTTTTGCACTTGTGATAGTGTTGAAAAACCACTTTTCGCACTTGTGTTAGTGTTGAAAAACCACTTTTCGCACTTGTGTTGGTGCAGGAAACCACTTTTGCACTTGTATTAGTGTGGAAAAACCACTTTTCGCACTTGTGATAGTGTTGAAAAACCACTTTTCGCACTTGTGTTAGTGTTGAAAAACCACTTTTCGCACTTGTGTTAGTGTTGAAAAACCACTTTTCGCACTTGTGTTAGTGTTGAAAAACCACTTTTCGCACTTGTGTTGGTGCAGGAAACCACTTTTGCACTTGTATTAGTGTGGAAAAAACACTTTTCGCACTTGTGTTAGTGTTGAAAAACCACTTTTCGCACTTGTGTTAGTGTTGAAAAACCACTTTTCGCACTTGTGTTGGTGCAGGAAACCACTTTTGCACTTGTATTAGTGTGGAAAAAACACTTTTCGCACTTGTGTTAGTGTTGAAAAACCACTTTTCGCACTTGTGCTAGTGTTGAAAAACCACTTTTCGCACTTGTGTTAGTGTTGAAAAACCACTTTTCGCACTTGTGTTGGTGCAGGAAACCACTTTTGCACTTGTATTAGTGTGGAAAAACCACTTTTCGCACTTGTGATAGTGTTGAAAAACCACTTTTCGCACTTATGTTAGTGTTGAAAAACCACTTTTCGCACTTGTGTTAGTGTTGAAAAACCACTTTTCGCACTTGTGTTAGTGTTGAAAAACCACTTTTTGCACTTGTATTAGTGTGGAAAAACCACTTTTCGCACTTGTGATAGTGTTGAAAAACCACTTTTCGCACTTGTGTTAGTGTTGAAAAACCACTTTTCGCACTTGTGTTAGTGTTGAAAAACCACTTTTCGCACTTGTGTTGTTGCAGGAAACCACTTTTGCACTTGTATTAGTGTGGAAAAACCACTTTTTGCACTTGTGATAGTGTTGAAAAACCACTTTTCGCACTTGTGTTAGTGTTGAAAAACCACTTTTCGCACTTGTGTTGGTGCAGGAAACCACTTTTGCACTTGTATTAGTGTGGAAAAACCACTTTTCGCACTTGTGATAGTGTTGAAAAACCACTTTTCGCACTTGTGTTAGTGTTGAAAAACCACTTTTCGCACTTGTGTTAGTGTTGAAAAACCACTTTTCGCACTTGTGTTAGTGTTGAAAAACCACTTTTCGCACTTGTGTTGGTGCAGGAAACTACTTTTGCACTTGTATTAGTGTGGAAAAAACACTTTTCGCACTTGTGCTAGTGTTGAAAAACCACTTTTCGCACTTGTGTTGGTGTTGAAAAACCACTTTTCGCACTTGTGTTGGTGTTGAAAAACCACTTTTCGCACTTGTGTTAGTGTTGAAAAACCACTTTTCGCACTTGTATTAGTGTGGAAAAACCACTTTTCGCACTTGTGATAGTGTTGAAAACCACTTTTCGCACTTGTGATAGTGTTGAAAAACCACTTTTCGCACTTGTGTTAGTGTTGAAAAACCACTTTTCGCACTTGTGTTAGTGTTGAAAAACCACTTTTCGCACTTGTGTTGTTGCAGGAAACCACTTTTGCACTTGTATTAGTGTGGTAAAACCACTTTTTGCACTTGTGATAGTGTTGAAAAACCACTTTTCGCACTTGTGTTAGTGTTGAAAAACCACTTTTCGCACTTGTGTTGGTGCAGGAAACCACTTTTGCACTTGTATTAGTGTGGAAAAACCACTTTTCGCACTTGTGATAGTGTTGAAAAACCACTTTTCGCACTTGTGTTAGTGTTGAAAAACCACTTTTCGCACTTGTGTTAGTGTTGAAAAATCACTTTTCGCACTTGTGTTGGTGCAGGAAACCACTTTTGCACTTGTATTCGTGTGGAAAAACCACATTTCTCACTTGTGTTAGTGTTGAAAAACCACTTTTCGCACTTGTGTTAGTGTTGAAAATCCACTTTACGCACTTGTGTTGGTGCAGGAAACCACTTTTGCACTTGTATTAGTGTGGAAAAACCACTTTTTGCACTTGTGTTAGTGTTGAAAAACCACTTTTCGCACTTGTATTAGTGTTGAAAAACCACTTTTCGCACTTGTGTTGGTGCAGGAAACCACTTTTGCACTTGTATTAGTGTGGAAAAACCACTTTTTGCACTTGTGATAGTGTTGAAAAACCACTTTTCGCACTTGTGTTGGTGCAGGAAACCACTTTTGCACTTGTATTAGTGTGGAAAAACCACTTTTCGCACTTGTGTTAGTGTTGAAAAACCACTTTTTGCACTTGTGTTAGTGTTGAAAAACCACTTTTTGCACTTGTGTTGGTGCAGGAAACCACTTTTGCACTTGTATTAGTGTTGAAAAACCACTTTTTGCACTTGTGATAGTGTTGAAAAACCACTTTTCGCACTTGTGTTAGTGTTGAAAAACCACTTTTCGCACTTGTGTTGGTGCAGGAAACCACTTTTGCACTTGTATTAGTGTTGAAAAACCACTTTTTGCACTTGTGATAGTGTTGAAAAACCACTTTTCGCACTTGTGTTAGTGTTGAAAAACCACTTTTGCACTTGTATTAGTGTGGAAAAAACACTTTTTGCACTTGTGATAGTGTTGAAAAAACACTTTTTGCACTTGTGTTAGTGTTGAAAAACCACTTTTCGCACTTGTGTTGGTGCAGGAAACCACTTTTGCACTTGTATTAGTGTGGAAAAACCACTTTTCGCACTTGCGTTAGTGTTGAAAAACCACTTTTCGCACTTGTGTTAGTGTTGAAAAACCACTTTTCGCACTTGTGTTAGTGTTGAAAAACCACTTTTCGCACTTGTGTTAGTGTTGAAAAACCACTTTTCGCACTTGTGTTGGTGCAGGAAACCACTTTTGCACTTGTATTAGTGTGGAAAAAACACTTTTCGCACTTGTGTTAGTGTTGAAAAACCACTTTTCGCACTTGTGTTAGTGTTGAAAAACCACTTTTCGCACTTGTGTTGGTGCAGGAAACCACTTTTGCACTTGTATTAGTGTGGAAAAAACACTTTTCGCACTTGTGTTAGTGTTGAAAAACCACTTTTCGCACTTGTGCTAGTGTTGAAAAACCACTTTTCGCACTTGTTTTAGTGTTGAAAAACCACTTTTTGCACTTGTGTTGGTGCAGGAAACCACTTTTGCACTTGTATTAGTGTGGAAAAACCATTTTTTGCACTTGTGATAGTGTTGAAAAACCACTTTTCGCACTTGTGTTAGTGTTGAAAAACCACTTTTCGCACTTGTGTTGGTGCAGGAAACCACTTTTGCACTTGTATTAGTGTGGAAAAACCACTTTTCGCACTTGTGATAGTGTTGAAAAACCACTTTTCGCACTTGTGTTAGTGTTGAAAAACCACTTTTCGCACTTGTGTTAGTGTTGAAAAACCACTTTTCGCACTTGTGTTAGTGTTGAAAAACCACTTTTCGCACTTGTGTTGGTGCAGGAAACTACTTTTGCACTTGTATTAGTGTGGAAAAAACACTTTTCGCACTTGTGCTAGTGTTGAAAAACCACTTTTCGCACTTGTGTTAGTGTTGAAAAACCACTTTTCGCACTTGTGTTGGTGTTGAAAAACCACTTTTCGCACTTGTGTTAGTGTTGAAAAACCACTTTTCGCACTTGTATTAGTGTGGAAAAACCACTTTTCGCACTTGTGATAGTGTTGAAAACCACTTTTCGCACTTGTGATAGTGTTGAAAACCACTTTTCGCACTTGTGTTAGTGTTGAAAAACCACTTTTCGCACTTGTGTTAGTGTTGAAAAACCACTTTTCGCACTTGTGTTGTTGCAGGAAACCACTTTTGCACTTGTATTAGTGTGGTAAAACCACTTTTTGCACTTGTGATAGTGTTGAAAAACCACTTTTCGCACTTGTGTTAGTGTTGAAAAACCACTTTTCGCATTTGTGTTGGTGCAGGAAACCACTTTTGCACTTGTATTAGTGTGGAAAAACCACTTTTCGCACTTGTGATAGTGTTGAAAAACCACTTTTCGCACTTTGTGTTAGTGTTGAAAAACCACTTTTCGCACTTGTGTTAGTGTTGAAAAATCACTTTTCGCACTTGTGTTGTGCAGGAAACCACTTTTGCACTTGTATTCGTGTGGAAAAACCACATTTCTCACTTGTGTTAGTGTTGAAAAACCACTTTTCGCACTTGTGTTAGTGTTGAAAATCCACTTTTCGCACTTGTGTTGGTGCAGGAAACCACTTTTGCACTTGTATTAGTGTGGAAAACCACTTTTTGCACTTGTGTTAGTGTTGAAAAACCACTTTTCGCACTTGTATTAGTGTTGAAAAACCACTTTTCGCACTTGTGTTGGTGCAGGAAACCACTTTTGCACTTGTATTAGTGTGGAAAAACCACTTTTTGCACTTGTGATAGTGTTGAAAAACCACTTTTCGCACTTGTGTTGGTGCAGGAAACCACTTTTGCACTTGTATTAGTGTGGAAAAACCACTTTTCGCACTTGTGTTAGTGTTGAAAAACCACTTTTTGCACTTGTGTTAGTGTTGAAAAACCACTTTTTGCACTTGTGTTGGTGCAGGAAACCACTTTTGCACTTGTATTAGTGTTGAAAAACCACTTTTTGCACTTGTGATAGTGTTGAAAAACCACTTTTCGCACTTGTGTTAGTGTTGAAAAACCACTTTTCGCACTTGTGTTGGTGCAGGAAACCACTTTTGCACTTGTATTAGTGTTGAAAAACCACTTTTTGCACTTGTGATAGTGTTGAAAAACCACTTTTCGCACTTGTGTTAGTGTTGAAAAACCACTTTTGCACTTGTATTAGTGTGGAAAAAACACTTTTTGCACTTGTGATAGTGTTGAAAAAACACTTTTTGCACTTGTGTTAGTGTTGAAAAACCACTTTTCGCACTTGTGTTGGTGCAGGAAACCACTTTTGCACTTGTATTAGTGTGGAAAAACCACTTTTCGCACTTGCGTTAGTGTTGAAAAACCACTTTTCGCACTTGTGTTGGTGTTGAAAAACCACTTTTCGCACTTGTGTTGGTGCAGGAAACCACTTTTGCACTTGTATTAGTGTGGAAAAACCACTTTTCGCACTTGTGGTGGTGTTGAAAAACCACTTTTCGCACTTATGTTAGTGTTGAAAAACCACTTTTCGCACTTGTGTTAGTGTTGAAAAACCACTTTTCGCACTTGTGTTAGTGTTGAAAAACCACTTTTCGCACTTGTGTTAGTGTTGAAAAACCACTTTTCGCACTTGTGATAGTGTTGAAAAACCACTTTTCGCACTTGTATTAGTGTTGAAAAACCACTTTTCGCACTTGTGTTAGTGTTGAAAAACCACTTTTCGCACTTGTGTTAGTGTTGAAAAACCACTTTTCGCACTTGTGTTGTTGCAGGAAACCACTTTTGCACTTGTATTAGTGTGGAAAAACCACTTTTTGCACTTGTGATAGTGTTGAAAAACCACTTTTCGCACTTGTGTTAGTGTTGAAAAACCACTTTTCGCACTTGTGTTGGTGCAGGAAACCACTTTTGCACTTGTATTAGTGTGGAAAAACCACTTTTCGCACTTGTGGTAGTGTTGAAAAACCACTTTTCGCACTTGTGTTAGTGTTGAAAAACCACTTTTCGCACTTGTGTTAGTGTTGAAAAACCACTTTTCGCACTTGTGTTGGTGCAGGAAACCACTTTTGCACTTGTATTCGTGTGGAAAAACCACATTTCTCACTTGTGTTAGTGTTGAAAAACCACTTTTCGCACTTGTGTTAGTGTTGAAAATCCACTTTTCGCACTTGTGTTGGTGCAGGAAACCACTTTTGCACTTGTATTAGTGTGGAAAAACCACTTTTTGCACTTGTGTTAGTGTTGAAAAACCACTTTTCGCACTTGTGTTGGTGCAGGCAACCACTTTTGCACTTGTATTAGTGTGGAAAAAACACTTTTCGCACTTGTGTTAGTGTTGAAAAACCACTTTTCGCACTTGTGTTAGTGTTGAAAAACCACTTTTCGCACTTGTGTTGGTGCAGGAAACCACTTTTGCACTTGTATTAGTGTGGAAAAAACACTTTTCGCACTTGTGTTAGTGTTGAAAAACCACTTTTCGCACTTGTGCTAGTGTTGAAAAACCACTTTTCGCACTTGTGTTAGTGTTGAAAAACCACTTTTCGCACTTGTGTTGGTGCAGGAAACCACTTTTGCACTTGTATTAGTGTGGAAAAACCACTTTTCGCACTTGTGATAGTGTTGAAAAACCACTTTTCGCACTTATGTTAGTGTTGAAAAACCACTTTTCGCACTTGTGTTAGTGTTGAAAAACCACTTTTCGCACTTGTGTTAGTGTTGAAAAACCACTTTTTGCACTTGTATTAGTGTGGAAAACCACTTTTCGCACTTGTGATAGTGTTGAAAAACCACTTTTCGCACTTGTGTTAGTGTTGAAAAACCACTTTTCGCACTTGTGTTGTTGCAGGAAACCACTTTTCGCACTTGTGATAGTGTTGAAAAACCACTTTTCGCACTTGTGATAGTGTTGAAAAACCACTTTTCGCACTTGTGTTAGTGTTGAAAACCACTTTTCGCACTTGTGTTGGTGCAGGAAACCACTTTTGCACTTGTATTAGTGTGGAAAAACCACTTTTCGCACTTGTGATAGTGTTGAAAAACCACTTTTCGCACTTGTGTTAGTGTTGAAAAACCACTTTTCGCACTTGTGTTAGTGTTGAAAAACCACTTTTCGCACTTGTGTTAGTGTTGAAAAACCACTTTTCGCACTTGTGTTGGTGCAGGAAACTACTTTTGCACTTGTATTAGTGTGGAAAAAACACTTTTCGCACTTGTGCTAGTGTTGAAAAACCACTTTTCGCACTTGTGTTAGTGTTGAAAAACCACTTTTCCCACTTGTGTTGGTGCAGGAAACCACTTTTGCACTTGTATTAGTGTGGAATAAACACTTTTCGCACTTGTGATAGTGTTGAAAAACCACTTTTCGCACTTATGTTAGTGTTGAAAAACCACTTTTCGCACTTGTGTTGGTGTTGAAAAACCACTTTTCGCACTTGTGTTAGTGTTGAAAAACCACTTTTCGCACTTGTATTAGTGTGGAAAAACCACTTTTTGCACTTGTGATAGTGTTGAAAAACCACTTTTCGCACTTGTGATAGTGTTGAAAAACCACTTTTCGCACTTGTGTTAGTGTTGAAAAACCACTTTTCGCACTTGTGTTAGTGTTGAAAAACCACTTTTCGCACTTGTGTTGTTGCAGGAAACCACTTTTGCACTTGTATTAGTGTGGAAAAACCACTTTTTGCACTTGTGATAGTGTTGAAAAACCACTTTTCGCACTTGTGTTAGTGTTGAAAAACCACTTTTCGCACTTGTGTTGGTGCAGGAAACCACTTTTGCACTTGTATTAGTGTGGAAAACCACTTTTCACACTTGTGATAGTGTTGAAAAACCACTTTTCGCACTTGTGTTAGTGTTGAAAAACCACTTTTCGCACTTGTGTTAGTGTTGAAAAACCACTTTTCGCACTTGTGTTGGTGCAGGAAACCACTTTTGCACTTGTATTCGTGTGGAAAAACCACATTTCTCACTTGTGTTAGTGTTGAAAAACCACTTTTCGCACTTGTGTTAGTGTTGAAAATCCACTTTTCGCACTTGTGTTGGTGCAGGAAACCACTTTTGCACTTGTATTAGTGTGGAAAAACCACTTTTTGCACTTGTGTTAGTGTTGAAAAACCACTTTTCGCACTTGTATTAGTGTTGAAAAACCACTTTTCGCACTTGTGTTGGTGCAGGAAACCACTTTTGCACTTGTATTAGTGTGGAAAACCACTTTTTGCACTTGTGATAGTGTTGAAAAACCACTTTTCGCACTTGTGTTGGTGCAGGAAACCACTTTTGCACTTGTATTAGTGTGGAAAAACCACTTTTCGCACTTGTGTTAGTGTTGAAAAACCACTTTTCGCACTTGTGTTAGTGTTGAAAAACCACTTTTTGCACTTGTGTTGGTGCAGGAAACCACTTTTGTACTTGTATTGGTGTTGAAAAACCACTTTTTGCACTTGTGATAGTGTTGAAAAACCACTTTTTGCACTTGTGATAGTGTTGAAAAACCACTTTTCGCACTTGTGTTAGTGTTGAAAAACCACTTTTGCACTTGTATTAGTGTGGAAAAAACACTTTTTGCACTTGTGATAGTGTTGAAAAAACACTTTTTGCACTTGTGTTAGTGTTGAAAAACCACTTTTCGCACTTGTGTTGGTGCAGGAAACCACTTTTGCACTTGTATTAGTGTGGAAAAACCACATTTCTCACTTGTGTTAGTGTTGAAAAACCACTTTTCGCACTTGTGTTAGTGTTGAAAATCCACTTTTCGCACTTGTGTTGGTGCAGGAAACCACTTTTGCACTTGTATTAGTGTGGAAAAACCACTTTTTGCACTTGTGTTAGTGTTGAAAAACCACTTTTCGCACTTGTATTAGTGTTGAAAAACCACTTTTCGCACTTGTGTTGGTGCAGGAAACCACTTTTGCACTTGTATTAGTGTGGAAAAACCACTTTTTGCACTTGTGATAGTGTTGAAAAACCACTTTTCGCACTTGTGTTGGTGCAGGAAACCACTTTTGCACTTGTATTAGTGTGGAAAAACCACTTTTCGCACTTGTGTTAGTGTTGAAAAACCACTTTTCGCACTTGTGTTAGTGTTGAAAAACCACTTTTTGCACTTGTGTTGGTGCAGGAAACCACTTTTGCACTTGTATTGGTGTTGAAAAACCACTTTTTGCACTTGTGATAGTGTTGAAAAACCACTTTTTGCACTTGTGTTGGTGCAGGAAACCACTTTTGCACTTGTATTAGTGTTGAAAAACCACTTTTCGCACTTGTGTTAGTGTTGAAAAACCACTTTTCGCACTTGTGTTAGTGTTGAAAAACCACTTTTCGCACTTGTGTTGTTGCAGGAAACCACTTTTGCACTTGTATTAGTGTGGAAAAACCACTTTTTGCACTTGTGATAGTGTTGAAAAACCACTTTTCGCACTTGTGTTAGTGTTGAAAAACCACTTTTCGCACTTGTGTTGGTGCAGGAAACCACTTTTGCACTTGTATTAGTGTGGAAAAACCACTTTTCGCACATGTGGTAGTGTTGAAAAACCACTTTTCGCACTTGTGTTAGTGTTGAAAAACCACTTTTCGCACTTGTGTTAGTGTTGAAAAACCACTTTTCGCACTTGTGTTGGTGCAGGAAACCACTTTTGCACTTGTATTCGTGTGGAAAAACCACATTTCTCACTTGTGTTAGTGTTGAAAAACCACTTTTCGCACTTGTGTTAGTGTTGAAAATCCACTTTTCGCACTTGTGTTGGTGCAGGAAACCACTTTTGCACTTGTATTAGTGTGGAAAAACCACTTTTTGCACTTGTGTTAGTGTTGAAAAACCACTTTTCGCACTTGTGTTGGTGCAGGCAACCACTTTTGCACTTGTATTAGTGTGGAAAAAACACTTTTCGCACTTGTGTTAGTGTTGAAAAACCACTTTTCGCACTTGTGTTAGTGTTGAAAAACCACTTTTCGCACTTGTGTTGGTGCAGGAAACCACTTTTGCACTTGTATTAGTGTGGAAAAAACACTTTTCGCACTTGTGTTAGTGTTGAAAAACCACTTTTCGCACTTGTGCTAGTGTTGAAAAACCACTTTTCGCACTTGTGTTAGTGTTGAAAAACCACTTTTCGCACTTGTGTTGGTGCAGGAAACCACTTTTGCACTTGTATTAGTGTGGAAAAACCACTTTTCGCACTTGTGATAGTGTTGAAAAACCACTTTTCGCACTTATGTTAGTGTTGAAAAACCACTTTTCGCACTTGTGTTAGTGTTGAAAAACCACTTTTCGCACTTGTGTTAGTGTTGAAAAACCACTTTTTGCACTTGTATTAGTGTGGAAAACCACTTTTCGCACTTGTGATAGTGTTGAAAAACCACTTTTCGCACTTGTGTTAGTGTTGAAAAACCACTTTTCGCACTTGTGTTGTTGCAGGAAACCACTTTTCGCACTTGTGATAGTGTTGAAAAACCACTTTTCGCACTTGTGATAGTGTTGAAAAACCACTTTTCGCACTTGTGTTAGTGTTGAAAACCACTTTTCGCACTTGTGTTGGTGCAGGAAACCACTTTTGCACTTGTATTAGTGTGGAAAAACCACTTTTCGCACTTGTGATAGTGTTGAAAAACCACTTTTCGCACTTGTGTTAGTGTTGAAAAACCACTTTTCGCACTTGTGTTAGTGTTGAAAAACCACTTTTCGCACTTGTGTTAGTGTTGAAAAACCACTTTTCGCACTTGTGTTGGTGCAGGAAACTACTTTTGCACTTGTATTAGTGTGGAAAAAACACTTTTCGCACTTGTGCTAGTGTTGAAAAACCACTTTTCGCACTTGTGTTAGTGTTGAAAAACCACTTTTCCCACTTGTGTTGGTGCAGGAAACCACTTTTGCACTTGTATTAGTGTGGAATAAACACTTTTCGCACTTGTGATAGTGTTGAAAAACCACTTTTCGCACTTATGTTAGTGTTGAAAAACCACTTTTCGCACTTGTGTTGGTGTTGAAAAACCACTTTTCGCACTTGTGTTAGTGTTGAAAAACCACTTTTCGCACTTGTATTAGTGTGGAAAAACCACTTTTTGCACTTGTGATAGTGTTGAAAAACCACTTTTCGCACTTGTGATAGTGTTGAAAAACCACTTTTCGCACTTGTGTTAGTGTTGAAAAACCACTTTTCGCACTTGTGTTAGTGTTGAAAAACCACTTTTCGCACTTGTGTTGTTGCAGGAAACCACTTTTGCACTTGTATTAGTGTGGAAAAACCACTTTTTGCACTTGTGATAGTGTTGAAAAACCACTTTTCGCACTTGTGTTAGTGTTGAAAAACCACTTTTCGCACTTGTGTTGGTGCAGGAAACCACTTTTGCACTTGTATTAGTGTGGAAAACCACTTTTCACACTTGTGATAGTGTTGAAAAACCACTTTTCGCACTTGTGTTAGTGTTGAAAAACCACTTTTCGCACTTGTGTTAGTGTTGAAAAACCACTTTTCGCACTTGTGTTGGTGCAGGAAACCACTTTTGCACTTGTATTCGTGTGGAAAAACCACATTTCTCACTTGTGTTAGTGTTGAAAAACCACTTTTCGCACTTGTGTTAGTGTTGAAAATCCACTTTTCGCACTTGTGTTGGTGCAGGAAACCACTTTTGCACTTGTATTAGTGTGGAAAAACCACTTTTTGCACTTGTGTTAGTGTTGAAAAACCACTTTTCGCACTTGTATTAGTGTTGAAAAACCACTTTTCGCACTTGTGTTGGTGCAGGAAACCACTTTTGCACTTGTATTAGTGTGGAAAACCACTTTTTGCACTTGTGATAGTGTTGAAAAACCACTTTTCGCACTTGTGTTGGTGCAGGAAACCACTTTTGCACTTGTATTAGTGTGGAAAAACCACTTTTCGCACTTGTGTTAGTGTTGAAAAACCACTTTTCGCACTTGTGTTAGTGTTGAAAAACCACTTTTTGCACTTGTGTTGGTGCAGGAAACCACTTTTGTACTTGTATTGGTGTTGAAAAACCACTTTTTGCACTTGTGATAGTGTTGAAAAACCACTTTTTGCACTTGTGATAGTGTTGAAAAACCACTTTTCGCACTTGTGTTAGTGTTGAAAAACCACTTTTGCACTTGTATTAGTGTGGAAAAAACACTTTTTGCACTTGTGATAGTGTTGAAAAAACACTTTTTGCACTTGTGTTAGTGTTGAAAAACCACTTTTCGCACTTGTGTTGGTGCAGGAAACCACTTTTGCACTTGTATTAGTGTGGAAAAACCACATTTCTCACTTGTGTTAGTGTTGAAAAACCACTTTTCGCACTTGTGTTAGTGTTGAAAATCCACTTTTCGCACTTGTGTTGGTGCAGGAAACCACTTTTGCACTTGTATTAGTGTGGAAAAACCACTTTTTGCACTTGTGTTAGTGTTGAAAAACCACTTTTCGCACTTGTATTAGTGTTGAAAAACCACTTTTCGCACTTGTGTTGGTGCAGGAAACCACTTTTGCACTTGTATTAGTGTGGAAAAACCACTTTTTGCACTTGTGATAGTGTTGAAAAACCACTTTTCGCACTTGTGTTGGTGCAGGAAACCACTTTTGCACTTGTATTAGTGTGGAAAAACCACTTTTCGCACTTGTGTTAGTGTTGAAAAACCACTTTTCGCACTTGTGTTAGTGTTGAAAAACCACTTTTTGCACTTGTGTTGGTGCAGGAAACCACTTTTGCACTTGTATTGGTGTTGAAAAACCACTTTTTGCACTTGTGATAGTGTTGAAAAACCACTTTTTGCACTTGTGATAGTGTTGAAAAACCACTTTTCGCACTTGTGTTAGTGTTGAAAAACCACTTTTGCACTTGTATTAGTGTGGAAAAAACACTTTTTGCACTTGTGATAGTGTTGAAAAAACACTTTTTGCACTTGTGTTAGTGTTGAAAAACCACTTTTCGCACTTGTGTTGGTGCAGGAAACCACTTTTGCACTTGTATTAGTGTGGAAAAACCACTTTTTGCACTTGCGTTAGTGTTGAAAAACCACTTTTCGCACTTGTGTTGGTGTTGAAAAACCACTTTTCGCACTTGTGTTGGTGCAGGAAACCACTTTTGCACTTGTATTAGTGTGGAAAAACCACTTTTCGCACTTGTGATAGTGTTGAAAAACCACTTTTCGCACTTTATGTTAGTGTTGAAAAACCACTTTTCACACTTGTGTTAGTGTTGAAAAACCACTTTTCGCACTTGTGTTAGTGTTGAAAAACCACTTTTCGCACTTGTGTTGGTGCAGGAAACCACTTTTGCACTTGTATTAGTGTGGAAAAACCACTTTTTGCACTTGTGATAGTGTTGAAAAACCACTTTTCGCACTTGTGTTAGTGTTGAAAAACCACTTTTCGCACTTGTGTTGCTGCAGGAAACCACTTTTGCACTTGTATTAGTGTGGAAAAACCACTTTTCGCACTTGTGTTAGTGTTGAAAAACCACTTTTGCACTTGTATTAGTGTGGAAAAAACACTTTTTGCACTTGTGATAGTGTTGAAAAAACACTTTTTGCACTTGTGTTAGTGTTGAAAAACCACTTTTCGCACATGTGTTGGTGCAGGAAACCACTTTTGCACTTGTATTAGTGTGGAAAAACCACTTTTCGCACTTGTGATAGTGTTGAAAAACCACTTTTCGCACTTGTGTTAGTGTTGAAAAACCACTTTTCGCACTTGTGTTAGTGTTGAAAAACCACTTTTCGCACTTGTGTTAGTGTTGAAAAACCACTTTTCGCACTTGTGTTGGTGCAGGAAACCACTTTTGCACTTGTATTAGTGTGGAAAAACCACTTTTTGCACTTGTGATAGTGTTGAAAAACCACTTTTCGCACTTGTGTTAGTGTTGAAAAACCACTTTTCGCACTTGTGTTGGTGCAGGAAACCACTTTTGCACTTGTATTAGTGTGGAAAAACCACTTTTCGCACTTGTGGTAGTGTTGAAAAACCACTTTTCGCACTTGTGTTAGTGTTGAAAAACCACTTTTCGCACTTGTGTTAGTGTTGAAAAACCACTTTTCGCACTTGTGTTAGTGTTGAAAAACCACTTTTCGCACTTGTGTTGGTGCAGGAAACCACTTTTGCACTTGTATTAGTGTGGAAAAAACACTTTTCGCACTTGTGTTAGTGTTGAAAAACCACTTTTCGCACTTGTGCTAGTGTTGAAAAACCACTTTTCGCACTTGTGTTAGTGTTGAAAAAGCACTTTTCGCACTTGTGTTGGTGCAGGAAACCACTTTTGCACTTATATTAGTGTGGAAAAAACTTTTCGCACTTGTGTTAGTGTTGAAAAACCACTTTTCGCACTTGTGTTAGTGTTGAAAAACCACTTTTCGCACTTGTGTTATTGTTGAAAAACCACTTTTCGCACTTGTGTTGGTGCAGGAAACCACTTTTGCACTTGTATTAGTGTGGAAAAACCACTTTTCGCACTTGTGTTAGTGTTGAAAAACCACTTTTCGCACTTATGTTAGTGTTGAAAAACCACTTTTCGCACTTGTGTTAGTGTTGAAAAACCACTTTTCGCACTTGTGTTAGTGTTGAAAAACCACTTTTTGCACTTGTATTAGTGTGGAAAAACCACTTTTCGCACTTGTGATAGTGTTGAAAAAACACTTTTCGCACTTGTGATAGTGTTGAAAAACCACTTTTCGCACTTGTGTTAGTGTTGAAAAACCACTTTTCGCACTTGTGTTAGTGTTGAAAAACCACTTTTCGCACTTGTGTTGTTGCAGGAAACCACTTTTGCACTTGTATTAGTGTGGAAAAACCACTTTTTGCACTTGTGATAGTGTTGAAAAACCACTTTTCGCACTTGTGTTAGTGTTGAAAAACCACTTTTCGCACTTGTGTTGGTGCAGGAAACCACTTTTGCACTTGTATTAGTGTGGAAAAACCACTTTTCGCACTTGTGATAGTGTTGAAAAACCACTTTTCGCACTTGTGTTAGTGTTGAAAAACCACTTTTCGCACTTGTGTTAGTGTTGAAAAACCACTTTTCGCACTTGTGTTAGTGTTGAAAAACCACTTTTCGCACTTGTGTTGGTGCAGGAAACTACTTTTGCACTTGTATTAGTGTGGAAAAAACACTTTTCGCACTTGTGCTAGTGTTGAAAAACCACTTTTCGCACTTGTGTTAGTGTTGAAAAACCACTTTTCCCACTTGTGTTGGTGCAGGAAACCACTTTTGCACTTGTATTAGTGTGGAAAAAACACTTTTCGCACTTGTGATAGTGTTGAAAAACCACTTTTCGCACTTATGTTAGTGTTGAAAAACCACTTTTCGCACTTATGTTAGTATTGAAAAACCACTTTTCGCACTTGTGTTGGTGTTGAAAAACCACTTTTCGCACTTGTGTTAGTGTTGAAAAACCACTTTTCGCACTTGTATTAGTGTGGAAAAACCACTTTTCGCACTTGTGATAGTGTTGAAAAACCACTTTTCGCACTTGTGATAGTGTTGAAAAACCACTTTTCGCACTTGTGTTAGTGTTGAAAAACCACTTTTCGCACTTGTGTTAGTGTTGAAAAACCACTTTTCGCACTTGTGTTGTTGCAGGAAACCACTTTTGCACTTGTATTAGTGTGGAAAAACCACTTTTTGCACTTGTGATAGTGTTGAAAAACCACTTTTCGCACTTGTGTTAGTGTTGAAAAACCACTTTTCGCACTTGTGTTGGTGCAGGAAACCACTTTTGCACTTGTATTAGTGTGGAAAAACCACTTTTCGCACTTGTGATAGTGTTGAAAAACCACTTTTCGCACTTGTGTTCGTGTTGAAAAACCACTTTTCGCACTTGTGTTAGTGTTGAAAAACCACTTTTCGCACTTGTGTTGGTGCAGGAAACCACTTTTGCACTTGTATTCGTGTGGAAAAACCACATTTCTCACTTGTGTTAGTGTTGAAAAACCACTTTTCGCACTTGTGTTAGTGTTGAAAATCCACTTTTCGCACTTGTGTTGGTGCAGGAAACCACTTTTGCACTTGTATTAGTGTGGAAAAACCACTTTTTGCACTTGTGTTAGTGTTGAAAAACCACTTTTCGCACTTGTATTAGTGTTGAAAAACCACTTTTCGCACTTGTGTTGGTGCAGGAAACCACTTTTGCACTTGTATTAGTGTGGAAAAACCACTTTTTGCACTTGTGATAGTGTTGAAAAACCACTTTTCGCACTTGTGTTGGTGCAGGAAACCACTTTTGCACTTGTATTAGTGTGGAAAAACCACCTTTCGCACTTGTGTTAGTGTTGAAAAACCACTTTTCGCACTTGTGTTAGTGTTGAAAAACCACTTTTTGCACTTGTGTTGGTGCAGGAAACCACTTTTGTACTTGTATTGGTATTGAAAAACCACTTTTTGCACTTGTGATAGTGTTGAAAAACCACTTTTTGCACTTGTGATAGTGTTGAAAAACCACTTTTCGCACTTGTGTTATTGTTGAAAAACCACTTTTGCACTTGTATTAGTGTGGAAAAAACACTTTTTGCACTTGTGATAGTGTTGAAAAAACACTTTTCGCACTTATGTTAGTGTTGAAAAACCACTTTTCGCACTTGTGTTGGTGTTGAAAAACCACTTTTCGCACTTGTGTTAGTGTTGAAAAACCACATTTCTCACTTGTGTTAGTGTTGAAAAACCACTTTTCGCACTTGTGTTAGTGTTGAAAATCCACTTTTCGCACTTGTGTTGGTGCAGGAAACCACTTTCGCACTTGTGTTAGTGTGGAAAAACCACTTTTTGCACTTGTGTTAGTGTTGAAAAACCACTTTTCGCACTTGTATTAGTGTTGAAAAACCACTTTTCGCACTTGTGTTGGTGCAGGAAACCACTTTTGCACTTGTATTAGTGTTGAAAAACCACTTTTCGCACTTGTGTTAGTGTTGAAAAACCACTTTTCGCACTTGTGTTGGTGCAGGAAACCACTTTTGCACTTGTATTAGTGTGGAAAAACCACTTTTCGCACTTGTGTTAGTGTTGAAAAACCACTTTTCGCACTTGTGTTGGTGCAGGAAACCACTTTTTGCACTTGTATTAGTGTGGAAAAACCACTTTTGCACTTGTATTGGTGTTGAAAAACCACTTTTTGCACTTGTGATAGTGTTGAAAAACCACTTTTTGCACTTGTGATAGTGTTGAAAAACCACTTTTCGCACTTGTGTTAGTGTTGAAAAACCACTTTTGCACTTGCATTAGTGTGGAAAAAACACTTTTTGCACTTGTGATAGTGTTGAAAAAACACTTTTTGCACTTGAGTTAGTGTTGAAAAACCACTTTTCGCACTTGTGTTAGTGTTGAAAAACCACTTTTCGCACTTGTGTTGGTGCAGGAAACCACTTTTCGCACTTGTGTTGGTGTGGAAAAAACACTTTTCGCACTTGTATTAGTGTGGAAAAACCACTTTTCGCACTTGTGCTAGTGTTGAAAAACCACTTTTGCACTTGTATTAGTGTGGAAAAACCACTTTTCGCACTTGTGTTAGTGTTGAAAAACCACTTTTCGCACTTGTGTTAGTGTTGAAAAACCACTTTTCGCACTTGTGTTGTTGCAGGAAACCACTTTTGCACTTGTATTAGTGTGGAAAAACCACTTTTTGCACTTGTGATAGTTTTGAAAAACCACTTTTCGCACTTGTGTTAGTGTTGAAAAACCACTTTTCGCACTTGTGTTGGTGCAGGAAACCACTTTTGCACTTGTATTAGTGTGGAAAAACCACTTTTCGCACTTGTGATAGTGTTGAAAAACCACTTTTCGCACTTGTGTTAGTGTTGAAAAACCACTTTTCGCACTTGTGTTAGTGTTGAAAAACCACTTTTCGCACTTGTGTTGGTGCAGGAAACCACTTTTGCACTTGTATTCGTGTGGAAAAACCACATTTCTCACTTGTGTTAGTGTTGAAAAACCACTTTTCGCACTTGTGTTAGTGTTGAAAATCCACTTTTCGCACTTGTGTTGGTGCAGGAAACCACTTTTGCACTTGTATTAGTGTGGAAAAACCACTTTTTGCACTTGTGTTAGTGTTGAAAAACCACTTTTCGCACTTGTATTAGTGTTGAAAAACCACTTTTCGCACTTGTGTTGGTGCAGGAAACCACTTTTGCACTTGTATTAGTGTGGAAAAACCACCTTTCGCACTTGTGTTAGTGTTGAAAAACCACTTTTCGCACTTGTGTTAGTGTTGAAAAACCACTTTTTGCACTTGTGTTGGTGCAGGAAACCACTTTTGTACTTGTATTGGTGTTGAAAAACCACTTTTTGCACTTGTGATAGTGTTGAAAAACCACTTTTCGCACTTGTGATAGTGTTGAAAAACCACTTTTCGCACTTGTGTTAGTGTTGAAAAACCACTTTTCGCACTTGTGTTAGTGTTGAAAAACCACTTTTCGCACTTGTGTTGTTGCAGGAAACCACTTTTGCACTTGTATTAGTGTGGAAAAACCACTTTTTGCACTTGTGATAGTGTTGAAAAACCACTTTTCGCACTTGTGTTAGTGTTGAAAAACCACTTTTCGCACTTGTGTTGGTGCAGGAAACCACTTTTGCACTTGTATTAGTGTGGAAAAACCACTTTTCGCACTTGTGATAGTGTTGAAAAACCACTTTTCGCACTTGTGTTATTGTTGAAAAACCACTTTTCGCACTTGTGTTAGTGTTGAAAAACCACTTTTCGCACTTGTGTTGGTGCAGGAAACTACTTTTGCACTTGTATTAGTGTGGAAAAAACACTTTTCGCACTTGTGCTAGTGTTGAAAAACCACTTTTCGCACTTGTGTTAGTGTTGAAAAACCACTTTTCCCACTTGTGTTGGTGCAGGAAACCACTTTTGCACTTGTATTAGTGTGGAAAAAACACTTTTCGCACTTGTGATAGTGTTGAAAAACCACTTTTCGCACTTATGTTAGTGTTGAAAAACCACTTTTCGCACTTGTGTTGGTGTTGAAAAACCACTTTTCGCACTTGTGTTAGTGTTGAAAAACCACTTTTCGCACTTGTATTAGTGTGGAAAAACCACTTTTCGCACTTGTGATAGTGTTGAAAAACCACTTTTCGCACTTGTGATAGTGTTGAAAAACCACTTTTCGCACTTGTGTTAGTGTTGAAAAAACACTTTTCGCACTTGTGTTAGTGTTGAAAAACCACTTTTCGCACTTGTGTTGTTGCAGGAAACCACTTTTGCACTTGTATTAGTGTGGAAAAACCACTTTTTGCACTTGTGATAGTGTTGAAAAACCACTTTTCGCACTTGTGTTATTGTTGAAAAACCACTTTTCGCACCTGTGTTGGTGCAGGAAACCACTTTTGCACTTGTATTAGTGTGGAAAAACCACTTTTCGCACTTGTGATAGTGTTGAAAAACCACTTTTCGCACTTGTGTTAGTGTTGAAAAACCACTTTTCGCACTTGTGTTAGTGTTGAAAAACCACTTTTCGCACTTGTGTTGGTGCAGGAAACCACTTTTGCACTTGTATTCGTGTGGAAAAACCACATTTCTCACATGTGTTAGTGTTGAAAAACCACTTTTCGCACTTGTGTTAGTGTTGAAAATCCACTTTTCGCACTTGTGTTGGTGCAGGAAACCACTTTTGCACTTGTATTAGTGTGGAAAAACCACTCTTTGCACTTGTGTTAGTGTTGAAAAACCACTTTTCGCACTTGTGTTGGTGCAGGAAACCACTTTTGCACTTGTATTAGTGTGGAAAAACCACTTTCCGCACTTGTGTTAGTGTTGAAAAACCACTTTTCGCACTTGTGTTAGTGTTGAAAAACCACTTTTTGCACTTGTGTTGGTGCAGGAAACCACTTTTGCACTTGTATTAGTGTGGAAAAACCACTTTTCGCACTTGTGATAGTGTTGAAAAACCACTTTTCGCACTTATGTTAGTGTTGAAAAACCACTTTTCGCACTTTTGTTAGTGTTGAAAAACCACTTTTCGCACTTGTGTTAGTGTTGAAAAACGACTTTTTGCACTTGTATTAGTGTGGAAAAACCACTTTTCGCACTTGTGATGGTGCAGGAAACCACTTTTCGCACTTGTGATAGTGTTGAAAAACCACTTTTCGCACTTGTGTTAGTGTTGAAAAACCACTTTTCGCACTTGTGTTAGTGTTGAAAAACCACTTTTCGCACTTGTGTTGTTGCAGGAAACCACTTTTGCACTTGTATTAGTGTGGAAAAACCACTTTTTGCACTTGTGATAGTGTTGAAAAACCACTTTTCGCACTTGTGTTAGTGTTGAAAAACCACTTTTGCACTTGTATTAGTGTGGAAAAAACACTTTTTGCACTTGTGATAGTGTTGAAAAAACACTTTTTGCACTTGTGTTAGTGTTGAAAAACCACTTTTCGCACTTGTGTTGGTGCAGGAAACCACTTTTGCACTTGTATTAGTGTGGAAAAACCACTTTTCGCACTTGCGTTAGTGTTGAAAACCACTTTTCTCACTTGTGTTGGTGTTGAAAAACCACTTTTCGCACTTGTGTTGGTGCAGGAAACCACTTTTGCACTTGTATTAGTGTGGAAAAACCACTTTTCGCACTTGTGATAGTGTTGAAAAACCACTTTTCGCACTTTATGTTAGTGTTGAAAACCACTTTTCACACTTGTGTTAGTGTTGAAAAACCACTTTTCGCACTTGTGTTAGTGTTGAAAAACCACTTTTCGCACTTGTGTTGGTGCAGGAAACCACTTTTGCACTTGTATTAGTGTGGAAAAACCACTTTTTGCACTTGTGATAGTGTTGAAAAACCACTTTTCACACTTGTGTTAGTGTTGAAAAACCACTTTTTGCACTTGTGTTGCTGCAGGAAACCACTTTTGCACTTGTATTAGTGTGGAAAAACCACTTTTCGCACTTGTGTTAGTGTTGAAAAACCACTTTTGCACTTGTATTAGTGTGGAAAAAACACTTTTTGCACTTGTGATAGTGTTGAAAAAACACTTTTTGCACTTGTGTTAGTGTTGAAAAACCACTTTTCGCACATGTGTTGGTGCAGGAAACCACTTTTGCACTTGTATTAGTGTGGAAAAACCACTTTTCGCACTTGTGATAGTGTTGAAAAACCACTTTTCGCACTTGTGTTAGTGTTGAAAAACCACTTTTCGCACTTGTGTTAGTGTTGAAAAACCACTTTTCGCACTTGTGTTAGTGTTGAAAAACCACTTTTCGCACTTGTGTTGGTGCAGGAAACCACTTTTGCACTTGTATTAGTGTGGAAAAACCACTTTTTGCACTTGTGATAGTGTTGAAAAACCACTTTTCGCACTTGTGTTAGTGTTGAAAAACCACTTTTCGCACTTGTGTTGGTGCAGGAAACCACTTTTGCACTTGTATTAGTGTGGAAAAACCACTTTTCGCACTTGTGATAGTGTTGAAAAACCACTTTTCGCACTTGTGTTAGTGTTGAAAAACCACTTTTCGCACTTGTGTTAGTGTTGAAAAACCACTTTTCGCACTTGTGTTAGTGTTGAAAAACTACTTTTCGCACTTGTGTTGGTGCAGGAAACCACTTTTGCACTTGTATTAGTGTGGAAAAAACACTTTTCGCACTTGTGTTAGTGTTGAAAAACCACTTTTCGCACTTGTGTTAGTGTTGAAAAACCACTTTTCGCACTTGTGTTGGTGCAGGAAACCACTTTTGCACTTGTATTAGTGTGGAAAAAACACTTTTCGCACTTGTGTTAGTGTTGAAAAACCACTTTTCGCACTTGTGCTAGTGTTGAAAAACCACTTTTCGCACTTGTGTTAGTGTTGAAAAACCACTTTTCGCACTTGTGTTGGTGCAGGAAACCACTTTTGCACTTGTATTAGTGTGGAAAAACCACTTTTCGCACTTGTGATAGTGTTGAAAAACCACTTTTCGCACTTATGTTAGTGTTGAAAAACCACTTTTCGCACTTGTGTTAGTGTTGAAAAACCACTTTTCGCACTTGTGTTAGTGTTGAAAAACGACTTTTTGCACTTGTATTAGTGTGGAAAAACCACTTTTCGCACTTGTGATAGTGTTGAAAAACCACTTTTCGCACTTGTGATAGTGTTGAAAAACCACTTTTCGCACTTGTGTTAGTGTTGAAAAACCACTTTTCGCACTTGTGTTAGTGTTGAAAAACCACTTTTCGCACTTGTGTTGTTGCAGGAAACCACTTTTGCACTTGTATTAGTGTGGAAAAACCACTTTTTGCACTTGTGATAGTGTTGAAAAACCACTTTTCGCACTTGTGTTAGTGTTGAAAAACCACTTTTCGCACTTGTGTTGGTGCAGGAAACCACTTTTGCACTTGTATTAGTGTGGAAAAACCATTTTTCGCACTTGTGATAGTGTTGAAAAACCACTTTTTGCACTTGTGTTAGTGTTGAAAACCACGTTTCGCACTTGTGTTGGTGCAGGAAACCACTTTTGCACTTGTATTAGTGTGGAAAAAACACTTTTCGCACTTGTGTTAGTGTTGAAAAACCACTTTTCGCACTTGTGCTAGTGTTGAAAAACCACTTTTCGCACTTGTGTTAGTGTTGAAAAACCACTTTTCGCACTTGTGTTGGTGCAGGAAACCACTTTTGCACTTGTATTAGTGTGGAAAAACCACTTTTCGCACTTGTGATAGTGTTGAAAAACCACTTTTCGCACTTATGTTAGTGTTGAAAAATCACTTTTCGCACTTGTGTTAGTGTTGAAAAACCACTTTTCGCACTTGTGTTAGTGTTGAAAAACCACTTTTTGCACTTGTATTAGTGTGGAAAAACCACTTTTCGCACTTGTGATAGTGTTGAAAAACCACTTTTCGCACTTGTGATAGTGTTGAAAAACCACTTTTCGCACTTGTGTTAGTGTTGAAAAACCACTTTTCGCACTTGTGTTGTTGCAGGAAACCACTTTTGCACTTGTATTAGTGTGGAAAAACCACTTTTTGCACTTGTGATAGTGTTGAAAAACCACTTTTCGCACTTGTGTTAGTGTTGAAAAACCACTTTTCGCACTTGTGTTGGTGCAGGAAACCACTTTTGCACTTGTATTAGTGTGGAAAAACCACTTTTCGCACTTGTGATAGTGTTGAAAAACCACTTTTCGCACTTGTGTTATTGTTGAAAAACCACTTTTCGCACTTGTGTTAGTGTTGAAAAACCACTTTTCGCACTTGTGTTAGTGTTGAAAAACCACTTTTCGCACTTGTGTTGGTGCAGGAAACTACTTTTGCACTTGTATTAGTGTGGAAAAAACACTTTTCGCACTTGTGCTAGTGTTGAAAAACCACTTTTCGCACTTGTGTTAGTGTTGAAAAACCACTTTTCCCACTTGTGTTGGTGCAGGAAACCACTTTTGCACTTGTATTAGTGTGGAAAAAACACTTTTCGCACTTGTGATAGTGTTGAAAAACCACTTTTCGCACTTATGTTAGTGTTGAAAAACCACTTTTCGCACTTGTGTTGGTGTTGAAAAACCACTTTTCGCACTTGTGTTAGTGTTGAAAAACCACTTTTCGCACTTGTATTAGTGTGGAAAAACCACTTTTCGCACTTGTGATAGTGTTGAAAAACCACTTTTCGCACTTGTGATAGTGTTGAAAAACCACTTTTCGCACTTGTGTTAGTGTTGAAAAACCACTTTTCGCACTTGTGTTAGTGTTGAAAAACCACTTTTCGCACTTGTGTTGTTGCAGGAAACCACTTTTGCACTTGTATTAGTGTGGAAAAACCACTTTTTGCACTTGTGATAGTGTTGAAAAACCACTTTTCGCACTTGTGTTATTGTTGAAAAACCACTTTTCGCACCTGTGTTGGTGCAGGAAACCACTTTTGCACTTGTATTAGTGTGGAAAAACCACTTTTCGCACTTGTGATAGTGTTGAAAAACCACTTTTCGCACTTGTGTTAGTGTTGAAAAACCACTTTTCGCACTTGTGTTAGTGTTGAAAAACCACTTTTCGCACTTGTGTTGGTGCAGGAAACCACTTTTGCACTTGTATTCGTGTGGAAAAACCACATTTCTCACTTGTGTTAGTGTTGAAAAACCACTTTTCGCACTTGTGTTAGTGTTGAAAATCCACTTTTCGCACTTGTGTTGGTGCAGGAAACCACTTTTGCACTTGTATTAGTGTGGAAAAACCACTTTTTGCACTTGTGTTAGTGTTGAAAAACCACTTTTCGCACTTGTGTTGGTGCAGGAAACCACTTTTGCACTTGTATTAGTGTGGAAAAACCACTTTCCGCACTTGTGTTAGTGTTGAAAAACCACTTTTCGCACTTGTGTTAGTGTTGAAAAACCACTTTTTGCACTTGTGTTGGTGCAAGAAACCACTTTTGCACTTGTATTGGTGTTGAAAAACCACTTTTTGCACTTGTGATAGTGTTGAAAAACCACTTTTTGCACTTGTGATAGTGTTGAAAAACCACTTTTCGCACTTATGTTAGTGTTGAAAAACCACTTTTGCACTTGTATTAGTGTGGAAAAAACACTTTTTGCACTTGTGATAGTGTTGAAAAAACACTTTTTGCACTTGTGTTAGTGTTGAAAAACCACTTTTCGCACTTGTGTTGGTGCAGGAAACCACTTTTGCACTTGTATTAGTGTGGAAAAACCACTTTTCGCACTTGCGTTAGTGTTGAAAAACCACTTTTCGCACTTGTGTTGGTGTTGAAAAACCACTTTTCGCACTTGTGTTGGTGCAGGAAACCACTTTTGCACTTGTATTAGTGTGGAAAACCCACTTTTCGCACTTGTGATAGTGTTGAAAAACCACTTTTCGCACTTTATGTTAGTGTTGAAAAACCACTTTTCACACTTGTGTTAGTGTTGAAAAACCACTTTTCGCACTTGTGTTAGTGTTGAAAAACCACTTTTCGCACTTGTGTTGGTGCAGGAAACCACTTTTGCACTTGTATTAGTGTGGAAAAACCACTTTTTGCACTTGTGATAGTGTTGAAAAACCACTTTTCGCACTTGTGTTAGTGTTGAAAAACCACTTTTCGCACTTGTGTTGCTGCAGGAAACCACTTTTGCACTTGTATTAGTGTGGAAAAACCACTTTTCGCACTTGTGTTAGTGTTGAAAAACCACTTTTGCACTTGTATTAGTGTGGAAAAAACACTTTTTGCACTTGTGATAGTGTTGAAAAAACACTTTTTGCACTTGTGTTAGTGTTGAAAAACCACTTTTCGCACATGTGTTGGTGCAGGAAGCCACTTTTGCACTTGTATTAGTGTGGAAAAACCACTTTTCGCACTTGTGATAGTGTTGAAAAACCACTTTTCGCACTTGTGTTAGTGTTGAAAAACCACTTTTCGCACTTGTGTTAGTGTTGAAAAACCACTTTTCGCACTTGTGTTAGTGTTGAAAAACCACTTTTCGCACTTGTGTTGGTGCAGGAAACCACTTTTGCACTTGTATTAGTGTGGAAAAACCACTTTTTGCACTTGTGATAGTGTTGAAAAACCACTTTTCGCACTTGTGTTAGTGTTGAAAAACCACTTTTCGCACTTGTGTTGGTGCAGGAAACCACTTTTGCACTTGTATTAGTGTGGAAAAACCACTTTTCGCACTTGTGATAGTGTTGAAAAACCACTTTTCGCACTTGTGTTAGTGTTGAAAAACCACTTTTCGCACTTGTGTTAGTGTTGAAAAACCACTTTTCGCACTTGTGTTAGTGTTGAAAAACCACTTTTCGCACTTGTGTTAGTGTTGATAAACCACTTTTCGCACTTGTGTTGGTGCAGGAAACCACTTTTGCACTTGTATTAGTGTGGAAAAAACACTTTTCGCACTTGTGTTAGTGTTGAAAAACCACTTTTCGCACTTGTGTTAGTGTTGAAAAACCACTTTTCGCACTTGTGTTGGTGCAGGAAACCACTTTTGCACTTGTATTAGTGTGGAAAAAACACTTTTCGCACTTGTGTTAGTGTTGAAAAACCACTTTTCGCACTTGTGCTAGTGTTGAAAAACCACTTTTCGCACTTGTGTTAGTGTTGAAAAACCACTTTTCGCACTTGTGTTGGTGCAGGAAACCACTTTTGCACTTGTATTAGTGTGGAAAAACCACTTTTCGCACTTGTGATAGTGTTGAAAAACCACTTTTCGCACTTATGTTAGTGTTGAAAAACCAGTGTTGAAAAACCACTTTTTGCACTTGTATTAGTGTGGAAAAACCACTTTTCGCACTTGTGATAGTGTTGAAAAACCACTTTTCACACTTGTGATAGTGTTGAAAAACCACTTTTCGGACTTGTGTTAGTTTTGAAAAACCACTTTTCGCACTTGTGTTAGTGTTGAAAAACCACTTTTCGCACTTGTGTTGTTGCAGGAAACCACTTTTGCACTTGTATTAGTGTGGAAAAACCACTTTTTGCACTTGTGATAGTGTTGAAAAACCACTTTTCGCACTTGTGTTAGTGTTGAAAAACCACTTTTCGCACTTGTGTTGGTGCAGGAAACCACTTTTGCACTTGTATTAGTGTGGAAAAACCACTTTTCGCACTTGTGATAGTGTTGAAAAACCACTTTTCGCACTTGTGTTAGTGTTGAAAAACCACTTTTCGCACTTGTGTTGGTGCAGGAAACCACTTTTGCACTTGCATTAGTGTGGAAAAAACACTTTTCGCACTTGTGTTAGTGTTGAAAAACCACTTTTCGCACTTGTGCTAGTATTGAAAAACCACTTTTCGCACTTGTGTTAGTGTTGAAAAACCACTTTTCGCACTTGTGTTGGTGCAGGAAACCACTTTTGCACTTGTATTAGTGTGGAAAAACCACTTTTCGCACTTGTGATAGTGTTGAAAAACCACTTTTCGCACTTATGTTAGTGTTGAAAAACCACTTTTCGCACTTGTGTTAGTGTTGAAAAACCACTTTTCGCACTTGTGTTAGTGTTGAAAAACCACTTTTTGCACTTGTATTAGTGTGGAAAAACCACTTTTCGCACTTGTGATAGTGTTGAAAAACCACTTTTCGCACTTGTGATAGTGTTGAAAAACCACTTTTCGCACTTGTGTTAGTGTTGAAAAACCACTTTTCGCACTTGTGTTAGTGTTGAAAAACCACTTTTCGCACTTGTGTTGTTGCAGGAAACCACTTTTCGCACTTGTGATAGTGTTGAAAAACCACTTTTCGCACTTGTGATAGTGTTGAAAAACCACTTTTCGCACTTGTGTTAGTGTTGAAAACCACTTTTCGCACTTGTGTTGGTGCAGGAAACCACTTTTGCACTTGTATTAGTGTGGAAAAACCACTTTTCGCACTTGTGATAGTGTTGAAAAACCACTTTTCGCACTTGTGTTAGTGTTGAAAAACCACTTTTCGCACTTGTGTTAGTGTTGAAAAACCACTTTTCGCACTTGTGTTAGTGTTGAAAAACCACTTTTCGCACTTGTGTTGGTGCAGGAAACTACTTTTGCACTTGTATTAGTGTGGAAAAAACACTTTTCGCACTTGTGCTAGTGTTGAAAAACCACTTTTCGCACTTGTGTTAGTGTTGAAAAACCACTTTTCCCACTTGTGTTGGTGCAGGAAACCACTTTTGCACTTGTATTAGTGTGGAATAAACACTTTTCGCACTTGTGATAGTGTTGAAAAACCACTTTTCGCACTTATGTTAGTGTTGAAAAACCACTTTTCGCACTTGTGTTGGTGTTGAAAAACCACTTTTCGCACTTGTGTTAGTGTTGAAAAACCACTTTTCGCACTTGTATTAGTGTGGAAAAACCACTTTTTGCACTTGTGATAGTGTTGAAAAACCACTTTTCGCACTTGTGATAGTGTTGAAAAACCACTTTTCGCACTTGTGTTAGTGTTGAAAAACCACTTTTCGCACTTGTGTTAGTGTTGAAAAACCACTTTTCGCACTTGTGTTGTTGCAGGAAACCACTTTTGCACTTGTATTAGTGTGGAAAAACCACTTTTTGCACTTGTGATAGTGTTGAAAAACCACTTTTCGCACTTGTGTTAGTGTTGAAAAACCACTTTTCGCACTTGTGTTGGTGCAGGAAACCACTTTTGCACTTGTATTAGTGTGGAAAACCACTTTTCACACTTGTGATAGTGTTGAAAAACCACTTTTCGCACTTGTGTTAGTGTTGAAAAACCACTTTTCGCACTTGTGTTAGTGTTGAAAAACCACTTTTCGCACTTGTGTTGGTGCAGGAAACCACTTTTGCACTTGTATTCGTGTGGAAAAACCACATTTCTCACTTGTGTTAGTGTTGAAAAACCACTTTTCGCACTTGTGTTAGTGTTGAAAATCCACTTTTCGCACTTGTGTTGGTGCAGGAAACCACTTTTGCACTTGTATTAGTGTGGAAAAACCACTTTTTGCACTTGTGTTAGTGTTGAAAAACCACTTTTCGCACTTGTATTAGTGTTGAAAAACCACTTTTCGCACTTGTGTTGGTGCAGGAAACCACTTTTGCACTTGTATTAGTGTGGAAAACCACTTTTTGCACTTGTGATAGTGTTGAAAAACCACTTTTCGCACTTGTGTTGGTGCAGGAAACCACTTTTGCACTTGTATTAGTGTGGAAAAACCACTTTTCGCACTTGTGTTAGTGTTGAAAAACCACTTTTCGCACTTGTGTTAGTGTTGAAAAACCACTTTTTGCACTTGTGTTGGTGCAGGAAACCACTTTTGTACTTGTATTGGTGTTGAAAAACCACTTTTTGCACTTGTGATAGTGTTGAAAAACCACTTTTTGCACTTGTGATAGTGTTGAAAAACCACTTTTCGCACTTGTGTTAGTGTTGAAAAACCACTTTTGCACTTGTATTAGTGTGGAAAAAACACTTTTTGCACTTGTGATAGTGTTGAAAAAACACTTTTTGCACTTGTGTTAGTGTTGAAAAACCACTTTTCGCACTTGTGTTGGTGCAGGAAACCACTTTTGCACTTGTATTAGTGTGGAAAAACCACATTTCTCACTTGTGTTAGTGTTGAAAAACCACTTTTCGCACTTGTGTTAGTGTTGAAAATCCACTTTTCGCACTTGTGTTGGTGCAGGAAACCACTTTTGCACTTGTATTAGTGTGGAAAAACCACTTTTTGCACTTGTGTTAGTGTTGAAAAACCACTTTTCGCACTTGTATTAGTGTTGAAAAACCACTTTTCGCACTTGTGTTGGTGCAGGAAACCACTTTTGCACTTGTATTAGTGTGGAAAAACCACTTTTTGCACTTGTGATAGTGTTGAAAAACCACTTTTCGCACTTGTGTTGGTGCAGGAAACCACTTTTGCACTTGTATTAGTGTGGAAAAACCACTTTTCGCACTTGTGTTAGTGTTGAAAAACCACTTTTCGCACTTGTGTTAGTGTTGAAAAACCACTTTTTGCACTTGTGTTGGTGCAGGAAACCACTTTTGCACTTGTATTGGTGTTGAAAAACCACTTTTTGCACTTGTGATAGTGTTGAAAAACCACTTTTTGCACTTGTGATAGTGTTGAAAAACCACTTTTCGCACTTGTGTTAGTGTTGAAAAACCACTTTTGCACTTGTATTAGTGTGGAAAAAACACTTTTTGCACTTGTGATAGTGTTGAAAAAACACTTTTTGCACTTGTGTTAGTGTTGAAAAACCACTTTTCGCACTTGTGTTGGTGCAGGAAACCACTTTTGCACTTGTATTAGTGTGGAAAAACCACTTTTTGCACTTGCGTTAGTGTTGAAAAACCACTTTTCGCACTTGTGTTGGTGTTGAAAAACCACTTTTCGCACTTGTGTTGGTGCAGGAAACCACTTTTGCACTTGTATTAGTGTGGAAAAACCACTTTTCGCACTTGTGATAGTGTTGAAAAACCACTTTTCGCACTTTATGTTAGTGTTGAAAAACCACTTTTCACACTTGTGTTAGTGTTGAAAAACCACTTTTCGCACTTGTGTTAGTGTTGAAAAACCACTTTTCGCACTTGTGTTGGTGCAGGAAACCACTTTTGCACTTGTATTAGTGTGGAAAAACCACTTTTTGCACTTGTGATAGTGTTGAAAAACCACTTTTCGCACTTGTGTTAGTGTTGAAAAACCACTTTTCGCACTTGTGTTGCTGCAGGAAACCACTTTTGCACTTGTATTAGTGTGGAAAAACCACTTTTCGCACTTGTGTTAGTGTTGAAAAACCACTTTTGCACTTGTATTAGTGTGGAAAAAACACTTTTTGCACTTGTGATAGTGTTGAAAAAACACTTTTTGCACTTGTGTTAGTGTTGAAAAACCACTTTTCGCACATGTGTTGGTGCAGGAAACCACTTTTGCACTTGTATTAGTGTGGAAAAACCACTTTTCGCACTTGTGATAGTGTTGAAAAACCACTTTTCGCACTTGTGTTAGTGTTGAAAAACCACTTTTCGCACTTGTGTTAGTGTTGAAAAACCACTTTTCGCACTTGTGTTAGTGTTGAAAAACCACTTTTCGCACTTGTGTTGGTGCAGGAAACCACTTTTGCACTTGTATTAGTGTGGAAAAACCACTTTTTGCACTTGTGATAGTGTTGAAAAACCACTTTTCGCACTTGTGTTAGTGTTGAAAAACCACTTTTCGCACTTGTGTTGGTGCAGGAAACCACTTTTGCACTTGTATTAGTGTGGAAAAACCACTTTTCGCACTTGTGGTAGTGTTGAAAAACCACTTTTCGCACTTGTGTTAGTGTTGAAAAACCACTTTTCGCACTTGTGTTAGTGTTGAAAAACCACTTTTCGCACTTGTGTTAGTGTTGAAAAACCACTTTTCGCACTTGTGTTGGTGCAGGAAACCACTTTTGCACTTGTATTAGTGTGGAAAAAACACTTTTCGCACTTGTGTTAGTGTTGAAAAACCACTTTTCGCACTTGTGCTAGTGTTGAAAAACCACTTTTCGCACTTGTGTTAGTGTTGAAAAAGCACTTTTCGCACTTGTGTTGGTGCAGGAAACCACTTTTGCACTTATATTAGTGTGGAAAAAACTTTTCGCACTTGTGTTAGTGTTGAAAAACCACTTTTCGCACTTGTGTTAGTGTTGAAAAACCACTTTTCGCACTTGTGTTATTGTTGAAAAACCACTTTTCGCACTTGTGTTGGTGCAGGAAACCACTTTTGCACTTGTATTAGTGTGGAAAAACCACTTTTCGCACTTGTGTTAGTGTTGAAAAACCACTTTTCGCACTTATGTTAGTGTTGAAAAACCACTTTTCGCACTTGTGTTAGTGTTGAAAAACCACTTTTCGCACTTGTGTTAGTGTTGAAAAACCACTTTTTGCACTTGTATTAGTGTGGAAAAACCACTTTTCGCACTTGTGATAGTGTTGAAAAAACACTTTTCGCACTTGTGATAGTGTTGAAAAACCACTTTTCGCACTTGTGTTAGTGTTGAAAAACCACTTTTCGCACTTGTGTTAGTGTTGAAAAACCACTTTTCGCACTTGTGTTGTTGCAGGAAACCACTTTTGCACTTGTATTAGTGTGGAAAAACCACTTTTTGCACTTGTGATAGTGTTGAAAAACCACTTTTCGCACTTGTGTTAGTGTTGAAAAACCACTTTTCGCACTTGTGTTGGTGCAGGAAACCACTTTTGCACTTGTATTAGTGTGGAAAAACCACTTTTCGCACTTGTGATAGTGTTGAAAAACCACTTTTCGCACTTGTGTTAGTGTTGAAAAACCACTTTTCGCACTTGTGTTAGTGTTGAAAAACCACTTTTCGCACTTGTGTTAGTGTTGAAAAACCACTTTTCGCACTTGTGTTGGTGCAGGAAACTACTTTTGCACTTGTATTAGTGTGGAAAAAACACTTTTCGCACTTGTGCTAGTGTTGAAAAACCACTTTTCGCACTTGTGTTAGTGTTGAAAAACCACTTTTCCCACTTGTGTTGGTGCAGGAAACCACTTTTGCACTTGTATTAGTGTGGAAAAAACACTTTTCGCACTTGTGATAGTGTTGAAAAACCACTTTTCGCACTTATGTTAGTGTTGAAAAACCACTTTTCGCAATTATGTTAGTATTGAAAAACCACTTTTCGCACTTGTGTTGGTGTTGAAAAACCACTTTTCGCACTTGTGTTAGTGTTGAAAAACCACTTTTCGCACTTGTATTAGTGTGGAAAAACCACTTTTCGCACTTGTGATAGTGTTGAAAAACCACTTTTCGCACTTGTGATAGTGTTGAAAAACCACTTTTCGCACTTGTGTTAGTGTTGAAAAACCACTTTTCGCACTTGTGTTAGTGTTGAAAAACCACTTTTCGCACTTGTGTTGTTGCAGGAAACCACTTTTGCACTTGTATTAGTGTGGAAAAACCACTTTTTGCACTTGTGATAGTGTTGAAAAACCACTTTTCGCACTTGTGTTAGTGTTGAAAAACCACTTTTCGCACTTGTGTTGGTGCAGGAAACCACTTTTGCACTTGTATTAGTGTGGAAAAACCACTTTTCACACTTGTGATAGTGTTGAAAAACCACTTTTCGCACTTGTGTTCGTGTTGATAAACCACTTTTCGCACTTGTGTTAGTGTTGAAAAACCACTTTTCGCACTTGTGTTGGTGCAGGAAACCACTTTTGCACTTGTATTCGTGTGGAAAAACCACATTTCTCACTTGTGTTAGTGTTGAAAAACCACTTTTCGCACTTGTGTTAGTGTTGAAAATCCACTTTTCGCACTTGTGTTGGTGCAGGAAACCACTTTTGCACTTGTATTAGTGTGGAAAAACCACTTTTTGCACTTGTGTTAGTGTTGAAAAACCACTTTTCGCACTTGTATTAGTGTTGAAAAACCACTTTTCGCACTTGTGTTGGTGCAGGAAACCACTTTTGCACTTGTATTAGTGTGGAAAAACCACTTTTTGCACTTGTGATAGTGTTGAAAAACCACTTTTCGCACTTGTGTTGGTGCAGGAAACCACTTTTGCACTTGTATTAGTGTGGAAAAACCACCTTTCGCACTTGTGTTAGTGTTGAAAAACCACTTTTCGCACTTGTGTTAGTGTTGAAAAACCACTTTTTGCACTTGTGTTGGTGCAGGAAACCACTTTTGTACTTGTATTGGTATTGAAAAACCACTTTTTGCACTTGTGATAGTGTTGAAAAACCACTTTTTGCACTTGTGATAGTGTTGAAAAACCACTTTTCGCACTTGTGTTATTGTTGAAAAACCACTTTTGCACTTGTATTAGTGTGGAAAAAACACTTTTTGCACTTGTGATAGTGTTGAAAAAACACTTTTCGCACTTATGTTAGTGTTGAAAAACCACTTTTCGCACTTGTGTTGGTGTTGAAAAACCACTTTTCGCACTTGTGTTAGTGTTGAAAAACCACATTTCTCACTTGTGTTAGTGTTGAAAAACCACTTTTCGCACTTGTGTTAGTGTTGAAAATCCACTTTTCGCACTTGTGTTGGTGCAGGAAACCACTTTCGCACTTGTGTTAGTGTGGAAAAACCACTTTTTGCACTTGTGTTAGTGTTGAAAAACCACTTTTCGCACTTGTATTAGTGTTGAAAAACCACTTTTCGCACTTGTGTTGGTGCAGGAAACCACTTTTGCACTTGTATTAGTGTTGAAAAACCACTTTTCGCACTTGTGTTAGTGTTGAAAAACCACTTTTCGCACTTGTGTTGGTGCAGGAAACCACTTTTGCACTTGTATTAGTGTGGAAAAACCACTTTTCGCACTTGTGTTAGTGTTGAAAAACCACTTTTCGCACTTGTGTTGGTGCAGGAAACCACTTTTTGCACTTGTATTAGTGTGGAAAAACCACTTTTGCACTTGTATTGGTGTTGAAAAACCACTTTTTGCACTTGTGATAGTGTTGAAAAACCACTTTTTGCACTTGTGATAGTGTTGAAAAACCACTTTTCGCACTTGTGTTAGTGTTGAAAAACCACTTTTGCACTTGCATTAGTGTGGAAAAAACACTTTTTGCACTTGTGATAGTGTTGAAAAAACACTTTTTGCACTTGAGTTAGTGTTGAAAAACCACTTTTCGCACTTGTGTTAGTGTTGAAAAACCACTTTTCGCACTTGTGTTGGTGCAGGAAACCACTTTTCGCACTTGTGTTGGTGTGGAAAAAACACTTTTCGCACTTGTATTAGTGTGGAAAAACCACTTTTCGCACTTGTGCTAGTGTTGAAAAACCACTTTTGCACTTGTATTAGTGTGGAAAAACCACTTTTCGCACTTGTGTTAGTGTTGAAAAACCACTTTTCGCACTTGTGTTAGTGTTGAAAAACCACTTTTCGCACTTGTGTTGTTGCAGGAAACCACTTTTGCACTTGTATTAGTGTGGAAAAACCACTTTTTGCACTTGTGATAGTTTTGAAAAACCACTTTTCGCACTTGTGTTAGTGTTGAAAAACCACTTTTCGCACTTGTGTTGGTGCAGGAAACCACTTTTGCACTTGTATTAGTGTGGAAAAACCACTTTTCGCACTTGTGATAGTGTTGAAAAACCACTTTTCGCACTTGTGTTAGTGTTGAAAAACCACTTTTCGCACTTGTGTTAGTGTTGAAAAACCACTTTTCGCACTTGTGTTGGTGCAGGAAACCACTTTTGCACTTGTATTCGTGTGGAAAAACCACATTTCTCACTTGTGTTAGTGTTGAAAAACCACTTTTCGCACTTGTGTTAGTGTTGAAAATCCACTTTTCGCACTTGTGTTGGTGCAGGAAACCACTTTTGCACTTGTATTAGTGTGGAAAAACCACTTTTTGCACTTGTGTTAGTGTTGAAAAACCACTTTTCGCACTTGTATTAGTGTTGAAAAACCACTTTTCGCACTTGTGTTGGTGCAGGAAACCACTTTTGCACTTGTATTAGTGTGGAAAAACCACCTTTCGCACTTGTGTTAGTGTTGAAAAACCACTTTTCGCACTTGTGTTAGTGTTGAAAAACCACTTTTTGCACTTGTGTTGGTGCAGGAAACCACTTTTGTACTTGTATTGGTGTTGAAAAACCACTTTTTGCACTTGTGATAGTGTTGAAAAACCACTTTTTGCACTTGTGATAGTGTTGAAAAACCACTTTTCGCACTTGTGTTATTGTTGAAAAACCACTTTTGCACTTGTATTAGTGTGGAAAAAACACTTTTTGCACTTGTGATAGTGTTGAAAAAACACTTTTTGCACTTGTGTTAGTGTTGAAAAACCACTTTTCGCACTTGTGTTGGTGCAGGAAACCACTTTTGCACTTGTATTAGTGTGGAAAAACCACATTTCTCACTTGTGTTAGTGTTGAAAAACCACTTTTCGCACTTGTGTTAGTGTTGAAAATCCACTTTTCGCACTTGTGTTGGTGCAGGAAACCACTTTTGCACTTGTATTAGTGTGGAAAAACCACTTTTTGCACTTGTGTTAGTGTTGAAAAAACACTTTTCGCACTTGTATTAGTGTTGAAAAACCACTTTTCGCACTTGTGTTGGTGCAGGAAACCACTTTTGCACTTGTATTAGTGTGGAAAAACCACTTTTTGCACTTGTGATAGTGTTGAAAAACCACTTTTCGCACTTGTGTTGGTGCAGGAAACCACTTTTGCACTTGTATTAGTGTGGAAAAACCACTTTTCGCACTTGTGTTAGTGTTGAAAAACCACTTTTCGCACTTGTGTTAGTGTTGAAAAACCACTTTTTGCACTTGTGTTGGTGCAGGAAACCACTTTTGCACTTGTATTGGTGTTGAAAAACAACTTTTTGCACTTGTGATAGTGTTGAAAAACCACTTTTTGCACTTGTGATAGTGTTGAAAAACCACTTTTCGCACTTGTGTTAGTGTTGAAAAACCACTTTTCGCACTTGTGTTAGTGTTGAAAAACCACTTTTTGCACTTGTGTTGGTGCAGTAAACCACTTTTTCACTTGTATTGGTGTTGAAAAACAACTTTTTGCACTTGTATTAGTGTTGAAAAAACACTTTTCGCACTTGTGTTAGTGTTGAAAAACCACTTTTCGCACTTGTGTTGGTGCAGGAAACCACTTTTGCACTTGTATTAGTGTGGAAAAAACACTTTTCGTACTTGTGTTAGCGTTGAAAAACCACTTTTCGCACTTGTGTTGGTGCAGGAAACCACTTTTGCACTTGTATTAGTGTGGAAAAAACACTTTTCGCACTTGTGTTAGTGTTGAAAAACCACTTTTCGCAATTGTGTTAGTGTAGGAAACCACTTTTGCAGTTGTATTAGTGTGGAAAAAACACTTTTCGCACTTGTGTTAGTGTTGAAAAACCACTTTTTGCACTTGTGTTAGTGTTGAAAAACCACTTTTCGCACTTGTGTTAGTGTTGAAAAACCACTTTTCGCACTTGTGTTAGTGCAGGAAACCACTTTTGCAGTTGTATTAGTGTGGAAAAAACACTTTTCGCACTTGTGTTAGTGTTGAAAAACCACTTTTCGCACTTGTGTTAGTGTTGAAAAACCACTTTTCGCACTTGTGTTAGTGTTGAAAAACCACTTTTAGCACTTGTGTTGGTGCAGGAAACCACTTTTGCACTTGTATTAGTGTGGAAAAAACACCTTTTGCACTTGTGATAGTGTTGAAAAACCACTTTTCGCACTTGTGTTAGTGTTGAAAAACCACTTTTCGCACTTGTGTTAGTGTTGAAAAACCACTTTTCGCACTTGTATTAGTGTTGAAAAACCACTTTTAGCACTTGTGTTGGTGCAGGAAACCACTTTTGCACTTGTATTAGTGTGGAAAAAACACTTTTCGCACTTGTGTTAGTGTTGAAAAACCACTTTTCGCACTTGTATTAGTGTTGAAAAACCACTTTTAGCACTTGTGTTGGTGCAGGAAACCACTTTTGCACTTGTATTAGTGTGGAAAAAACACTTTTTGCACTTGTGATAGTGTTGAAAAACCACTTTTCGCACTTGTGTTGGTGCAGGAAACCACTTTTGCACTTGTATTAGTGTGGAAAAAACACTTTTCGCACTTGTGTTAGTGTTGAAAAACCACTTTTTGCACTTGTGTTAGTGTTGAAAAACCACTTTTCGCACTTGTGTTAGTGTTGAAAAACCACTTTTCGCACTTGTGTTAGTGCATGAAACCACTTTTGCAGTTGTATTAGTGTGGAAAAAACACTTTTTGCACTTGTGATAGTGTTGAAAAAACACTTTTTGCACTTGAGTTAGTGTTGAAAAACCACTTTTCGCACTTGTGTTAGTGTTGAAAAACCACTTTTCGCACTTGTGTTGGTGCAGGAAACCACTTTTCGCACTTGTGTTGGTGTGGAAAAAACACTTTTCGCACTTGTATTAGTGTGGAAAAACCACTTTTCGCACTTGTGCTAGTGTTGAAAAACCACTTTTGCACTTGTATTAGTGTGGAAAAACCACTTTTCGCACTTGTGTTAGTGTTGAAAAACCACTTTTCGCACTTGTGTTAGTGTTGAAAAACCACTTTTCGCACTTGTGTTGTTGCAGGAAACCACTTTTGCACTTGTATTAGTGTGGAAAAACCACTTTTTGCACTTGTGATAGTTTTGAAAAACCACTTTTCGCACTTGTGTTAGTGTTGAAAAACCACTTTTCGCACTTGTGTTGGTGCAGGAAACCACTTTTGCACTTGTATTAGTGTGGAAAAACCACTTTTCGCACTTGTGATAGTGTTGAAAAACCACTTTTCGCACTTGTGTTAGTGTTGAAAAACCACTTTTCACACTTGTGTTAGTGTTGAAAAACCACTTTTCGCACTTGTGTTGGTGCAGGAAACCACTTTTGCACTTGTATTCGTGTGGAAAAACCACATTTCTCACTTGTGTTAGTGTTGAAAAACCACTTTTCGCACTTGTGTTAGTGTTGAAAATCCACTTTTCGCACTTGTGTTGGTGCAGGAAACCACTTTTGCACTTGTATTAGTGTGGAAAAACCACTTTTTGCACTTGTGTTAGTGTTGAAAAACCACTTTTCGCACTTGTATTAGTGTTGAAAAACCACTTTTCGCACTTGTGTTGGTGCAGGAAACCACTTTTGCACTTGTATTAGTGTGGAAAAACCACCTTTCGCACTTGTGTTAGTGTTGAAAAACCACTTTTCGCACTTGTGTTAGTGTTGAAAAACCACTTTTTGCACTTGTGTTGGTGCAGGAAACCACTTTTGTACTTGTATTGGTGTTGAAAAACCACTTTTTGCACTTGTGATAGTGTTGAAAAACCACTTTTTGCACTTGTGATAGTGTTGAAAAACCACTTTTCGCACTTGTGTTATTGTTGAAAAACCACTTTTGCACTTGTATTAGTGTGGAAAAAACACTTTTTGCACTTGTGATAGTGTTGAAAAAACACTTTTTGCACTTGTGTTAGTGTTGAAAAACCACTTTTCGCACTTGTGTTGGTGCAGGAAACCACTTTTGCACTTGTATTAGTGTGGAAAAACCACATTTCTCACTTGTGTTAGTGTTGAAAAACCACTTTTCGCACTTGTGTTAGTGTTGAAAATCCACTTTTCGCACTTGTGTTGGTGCAGGAAACCACTTTTGCACTTGTATTAGTGTGGAAAAACCACTTTTTGCACTTGTGTTAGTGTTGAAAAAACACTTTTCGCACTTGTATTAGTGTTGAAAAACCACTTTTCGCACTTGTGTTGGTGCAGGAAACCACTTTTGCACTTGTATTAGTGTGGAAAAACCACTTTTTGCACTTGTGATAGTGTTGAAAAACCACTTTTCGCACTTGTGTTGGTGCAGGAAACCACTTTTGCACTTGTATTAGTGTGGAAAAACCACTTTTCGCACTTGTGTTAGTGTTGAAAAACCACTTTTCGCACTTGTGTTAGTGTTGAAAAACCACTTTTTGCACTTGTG
This sequence comes from Myxine glutinosa, assembly GCF_964187855.1. NCBI lineage: Eukaryota > Metazoa > Chordata > Myxini > Myxiniformes > Myxinidae > Myxine > Myxine glutinosa. Next base: position 166,367 of record NW_027616604.1, on the reverse strand, counting down.
TTGGTGCAGGAAACCACTTTTGCACTTGTATTGGTGTTGAAAAACAACTTTTTGCACTTGTGATAGTGTTGAAAAACCACTTTTTGCACTTGTGATAGTGTTGAAAAACCACTTTTCGCACTTGTGTTAGTGTTGAAAAACCACTTTTCGCACTTGTGTTAGTGTTGAAAAACCACTTTTTGCACTTGTGTTGGTGCAGTAAACCACTTTTGCACTTGTATTGGTGTTGAAAAACAACTTTTTGCACTTGTATTAGTGTTGAAAAAACACTTTTCGCACTTGTGTTAGTGTTGAAAAACCACTTTTCGCACTTGTGTTGGTGCAGGAAACCACTTTTGCACTTGTATTAGTGTGGAAAAAACACTTTTCGTACTTGTGTTAGCGTTGAAAAACCACTTTTCGCACTTGTGTTGGTGCAGGAAACCACTTTTGCACTTGTATTAGTGTGGAAAAAACACTTTTCGCACTTGTGTTAGTGTTGAAAAACCACTTTTCGCAATTGTGTTAGTGTAGGAAACCACTTTTGCAGTTGTATTAGTGTGGAAAAAACACTTTTCGCACTTGTGTTAGTGTTGAAAAACCACTTTTTGCACTTGTGTTAGTGTTGAAAAACCACTTTTCGCACTTGTGTTAGTGTTGAAAAACCACTTTTCGCACTTGTGTTAGTGCAGGAAACCACTTTTGCAGTTGTATTAGTGTGGAAAAAACACTTTTCGCACTTGTGTTAGTGTTGAAAAACCACTTTTCGCACTTGTGTTAGTGTTGAAAAACCACTTTTCGCACTTGTGTTAGTGTTGAAAAACCACTTTTAGCACTTGTGTTGGTGCAGGAAACCACTTTTGCACTTGTATTAGTGTGGAAAAAACACCTTTTGCACTTGTGATAGTGTTGAAAAACCACTTTTCGCACTTGTGTTAGTGTTGAAAAACCACTTTTCGCACTTGTGTTAGTGTTGAAAAACCACTTTTCGCACTTGTATTAGTGTTGAAAAACCACTTTTAGCACTTGTGTTGGTGCAGGAAACCACTTTTGCACTTGTATTAGTGTGGAAAAAACACTTTTCGCACTTGTGTTAGTGTTGAAAAACCACTTTTCGCACTTGTATTAGTGTTGAAAAACCACTTTTAGCACTTGTGTTGGTGCAGGAAACCACTTTTGCACTTGTATTAGTGTGGAAAAAACACTTTTTGCACTTGTGATAGTGTTGAAAAACCACTTTTCGCACTTGTGTTGGTGCAGGAAACCACTTTTGCACTTGTATTAGTGTGGAAAAAACACTTTTCGCACTTGTGTTAGTGTTGAAAAACCACTTTTTGCACTTGTGTTAGTGTTGAAAAACCACTTTTCGCACTTGTGTTAGTGTTGAAAAACCACTTTTCGCACTTGTGTTAGTGCAGGAAACCACTTTTGCAGTTGTATTAGTGTGGAAAAAACACTTTTCGCACTTGTGTTAGTGTTGAAAAACCACTTTTCGCACTTGTGTTAGTGTTGAAAAACCACTTTTCGCACTTGTGTTAGTGTTGAAAAACCACTTTTAGCACTTGTGTTGGTGCAGGAAACCACTTTTGCACTTGTATTAGTGTGGAAAAAACACCTTTTGCACTTGTGATAGTGTTGAAAAACCACTTTTCGCACTTGTGTTAGTGTTGAAAAACCACTTTTCGCACTTGTGTTAGTGTTGAAAAACCACTTTTCGCACTTGTATTAGTGTTGAAAAACCACTTTTAGCACTTGTGTTGGTGCAGGAAACCACTTTTGCACTTGTATTAGTGTGGAAAAAACACTTTTCGCACTTGTGTTAGTGTTGAAAAACCACTTTTCGCACTTGTATTAGTGTTGAAAAACCACTTTTAGCACTTGTGTTGGTGCAGGAAACCACTTTTGCACTTGTATTAGTGTGGAAAAAACACTTTTTGCACTTGTGATAGTGTTGAAAAACCACTTTTCGCACTTGTGTTGGTGCAGGAAACCACTTTTGCACTTGTATTAGTGTGGAAAAAACACTTTTCGCACTTGTGTTAGTGTTGAAAAACCACTTTTCGCACTTGTGTTAGTGTTGAAAAACCACTTTTCGCACTTGTGTTAGTGTTGAAAAACCACTTTTAGCACTTGTGTTGGTGCAGGAAACCACTTTTGCACTTGTATTAGTGTGGAAAAAACACCTTTTGCACTTGTGATAGTGTTGAAAAACCACTTTTCGCACTTGTGTTAGTGTTGAAAAACCACTTTTCGCACTTGTGTTAGTGTTGAAAAACCACTTTTCGCACTTGTATTAGTGTTGAAAAACCACTTTTAGCACTTGTGTTGGTGCAGGAAACCACTTTTGCACTTGTATTAGTGTGGAAAAAACACTTTTCGCACTTGTGTTAGTGTTGAAAAACCACTTTTCGCACTTGTATTAGTGTTGAAAAACCACTTTTAGCACTTGTGTTGGTGCAGGAAACCACTTTTGCACTTGTATTAGTGTGGAAAAAACACTTTTTGCACTTGTGATAGTGTTGAAAAACCACTTTTCGCACTTGTGTTGGTGCAGGAAACCACTTTTGCACTTGTATTAGTGTGGAAAAAACACTTTTCGCACTTGTGTTAGTGTTGAAAAACCACTTTTCGCACTTGTGTTAGTGTTGAAAAACCACTTTTCGCACTTGTGTTAGTGTTGAAAAACCACTTTTCGCACTTGTGTTGTTGCAGGAAACCACTTTTGCACTTGTATTAGTGTGGAAAAAACACTTTTTGCACTTGTGATAGTGTTGAAAAACCACTTTTCGCACTTGTGTTAGTGTTGAAAAACCACTTTTCGCACTTGTGTTAGTGTTGAAAAACCACTTTTCGCACTTGTGTTGGTGCAGGAAACCACTTTTGCACTTGTATTAGTGTGGAAAAAACACTTTTCGCACTTGTGTTAGTGTTGAAATACCACTTTTCGCACTTGTGTTAGTGTTGAAAAACCACTTTTCGCACTTGTATTAGTGTTGAAAAACCACTTTTAGCACTTGTGTTGGTGCAGGAAACCACTTTTGCACTTGTATTAGTGTGGAAAAAATACTTTTTGCACTTGTGATAGTGTTGAAAAACCACTTTTCGCACTTGTGTTAGTGTTGAAAAACCACTTTTTGCACTTGTGTTGGTGCAGGAAACCACTTTTGCACTTGTATTAGTGTGGAAAAAACACTTTTTGCACTTGTGATAGTGTTGAAAAACCACTTTTCGCACTTATGTTAGTGTTGAAAAACCACTTTTCGCACTTGTGTTGGTGCAGGAAACCACTTTTGCACTTGTATTAGTGTGGAAAAAACACTTTTCGCACTTGTGTTAGTGTTGAAAAACCACTTTTCGCACTTGTGTTAGTGTTGAAAAACCACTTTTCGCACTTGTGTTGGTGCAGGAAACCACTTTTGCACTTGTATTAGTGTGGAAAAAACACTTTTCGCACTTGTGTTAGTGTTGAAAAACCACTTTTCGCACTTGTGTTGGTGCAGGAAACCACTTTTGCACTTGTATTAGTGTGGAAAAAACACTTTTCGCACTTGTGTTTGTGCAGGAAACCACTTTTGCACTTGTATTAGTGTGGAAAAAACACTTTTCGCACTTGTGTTAGTGTTGAAAAACCACTTTTCGCACTTGTGTTAGTGGTGAAAAACCACTTTTCGCACATGTGTTGGTGCAGGAAACCACTTTTGCACTTGTATTAGTGTGGAAAAAACACTTTTTGCACTTGTGATAGTGTTGAAAAACCACTTTTCGCACTTGTGTTAGTGTTGAAAAACCACTTTTCGCACTTGTGTTAGTGTTGAAAAACCACTTTTCGCACTTGTGTTGGTGCAGGAAACCACTTTTGCACTTGTATTAGTGTGGAAAAAACACTTTTCGCACTTGTGTTAGTGTTGAAAAACCACTTTTTGCAATTGTGTTAGTGTTGAAAAACCACTTTTCACACTTGTGTTAGTGTTGAAAAACCACTTTTCGCACTTGTGTTGGTGCAGGAAACCACTTTTGCACTTGTATTAGTGTGGAAAAACCACTTTTCGCACTTGTGTTAGTGTTGAAAAACCACTTTTGCACTTGTATTAGTGTGGAAAAACCACTTTTCGCACTTGTGTTAGTGTTGAAAAACCACTTTTCGCACTTGTGTTAGTGTTGAAAAACCACTTTTCGCACTTGAGTTAGTGTTGAAAAACCACTTTTCGCACTTGTGTTAGTGTTGAAAAACCACTTTTCACACTTGTGTTGGTGCAGGAAACCACTTTTGCACTTGTATTACTGTGGAAAAAAAACCACTTTTCGCACTTGTGTTAGTGTTGAAAAACCACAATTCGCACTTGTGTTAGTGTTGAAAAACCACTTTTCGCACTTGTGTTAGTGTTGAAAAACCACTTTTCGCACTTGAGTTAGTGTTGAAAAACCACTTTTCGCACTTGTGTTAGTGTTGAAAAACCACTTTTCACACTTGTGTTGGTGCAGGAAACCACTTTTGCACTTGTATTACTGTGGAAAAAAAACACTTTTCGCACTTGTGTTAGTGTTGAAAAACCACAATTCGCACTTGTGTTAGTGTTGAAAAACCACTTTTTGCACTTGTGTTATTGTTGAAAAACCACTTTGCGCACTTGTGTTGGTGCAGGAAACCACTTTTGCACTTGTATTGGTGTTGAAAAACCACTTTTCGCACTTGTGTTAGTGTTGAAAAACCACAATTCGCACTTGTGTTAGTGTTGAAAAACCACTTTTCGCACTTGTGTTATTGTTGAAAAACCACTTTTCGCACTTGTGTTGGTGCAGGAAACCACTTTTGCACTTGTATTAGTGTGGAAAAACCACTTTTTGCACTTGCGTTAGTGTTGAAAAACCACTTTTCGCACTTGTGTTGGTGTTGAAAAACCACTTTTCGCACTTGTGTTATTGTTGAAAAACCACTTTTCGCACTTGTGTTAGTGCAGGAAACCACTTTTGCAGTTGTATTAGTGTGGAAAAAACACTTTTCGCACTTGTGTTAGTGTTGAAAAACCACTTTTCGCACTTGTGTTAGTGTTGAAAAACCACTTTTCGCACTTGTGTTAGTGTTGAAAAACCACTTTTAGCACTTGTGTTGGTGCAGGAAACCACTTTTGCACTTGTATTAGTGTGGAAAAAACACCTTTTGCACTTGTGATAGTGTTGAAAAACCACTTTTCGCACTTGTGTTAGTGTTGAAAAACCACTTTTCGCACTTGTGTTAGTGTTGAAAAACCACTTTTCGCACTTGTATTAGTGTTGAAAAACCACTTTTAGCACTTGTGTTGGTGCAGGAAACCACTTTTGCACTTGTATTAGTGTGGAAAAAACACTTTTCGCACTTGTGTTAGTGTTGAAAAACCACTTTTCGCACTTGTATTAGTGTTGAAAAACCACTTTTAGCACTTGTGTTGGTGCAGGAAACCACTTTTGCACTTGTATTAGTGTGGAAAAAACACTTTTTGCACTTGTGATAGTGTTGAAAAACCACTTTTCGCACTTGTGTTGGTGCAGGAAACCACTTTTGCACTTGTATTAGTGTGGAAAAAACACTTTTCGCACTTGTGTTAGTGTTGAAAAACCACTTTTTGCACTTGTGTTAGTGTTGAAAAACCACTTTTCGCACTTGTGTTAGTGTTGAAAAACCACTTTTCGCACTTGTGTTAGTGCAGGAAACCACTTTTGCAGTTGTATTAGTGTGGAAAAAACACTTTTCGCACTTGTGTTAGTGTTGAAAAACCACTTTTCGCACTTGTGTTAGTGTTGAAAAACCACTTTTCGCACTTGTGTTAGTGTTGAAAAACCACTTTTAGCACTTGTGTTGGTGCAGGAAACCACTTTTGCACTTGTATTAGTGTGGAAAAAACACCTTTTGCACTTGTGATAGTGTTGAAAAACCACTTTTCGCACTTGTGTTAGTGTTGAAAAACCACTTTTCGCACTTGTGTTAGTGTTGAAAAACCACTTTTCGCACTTGTATTAGTGTTGAAAAAACACTTTTAGCACTTGTGTTGGTGCAGGAAACCACTTTTGCACTTGTATTAGTGTGGAAAAAACACTTTTCGCACTTGTGTTAGTGTTGAAAAACCACTTTTCGCACTTGTATTAATGTTGAAAAACCACTTTTAGCACTTGTGTTGGTGCAGGAAACCACTTTTGCACTTGTATTAGTGTGGAAAAAACACTTTTTGCACTTGTGATAGTGTTGAAAAACCACTTTTCGCACTTGTGTTGGTGCAGGAAACCACTTTTGCACTTGTATTAGTGTGGAAAAAACACTTTTCGCACTTGTGTTAGTGTTGAAAAACCACTTTTCGCACTTGTGTTAGTGTTGAAAAACCACTTTTCGCACTTGTGTTGTTGCAGGAAACCACTTTTGCACTTGTATTAGTGTGGAAAAAACACTTTTTGCACTTGTGATAGTGTTGAAAAACCACTTTTCGCACTTGTGTTAGTGTTGAAAAACCACTTTTCGCACTTGTGTTAGTGTTGAAAAACCACTTTTCGCACTTGTGTTGGTGCAGGAAACCACTTTTGCACTTGTATTAGTGTGGAAAAAACACTTTTCGCACTTGTGTTAGTGTTGAAATACCACTTTTCGCACTTGTGTTAGTGTTGAAAAACCACTTTTCGCACTTGTATTAGTGTTGAAAAACCACTTTTAGCACTTGTGTTGGTGCAGGAAACCACTTTTGCACTTGTATTAGTGTGGAAAAAATACTTTTTGCACTTGTGATAGTGTTGAAAAACCACTTTTCGCACTTGTGTTAGTGTTGAAAAACCACTTTTTGCACTTGTGTTGGTGCAGGAAACCACTTTTGCACTTGTATTAGTGTGAAAAAACACTTTTTGCACTTGTGATAGTGTTGAAAAACACTTTTCGCACTTATGTTAGTGTTGAAAAACCACTTTTCGCACTTGTGTTGGTGCAGGAAACCACTTTTGCACTTGTATTAGTGTGGAAAAAACACTTTTCGCACTTGTGTTAGTGTTGAAAAACCACTTTTCGCACTTGTGTTAGTGTTGAAAAACCACTTTTCGCACTTGTGTTGGTGCAGGAAACACTTTTGCACTTGTATTAGTGTGGAAAAAACACTTTTCGCACTTGTGTTAGTGTTGAAAAACCACTTTCGCACTTGTGTTGGTGCAGGAAACCACTTTTGCACTTGTATTAGTGTGGAAAAAAACACTTTTCGCACTTGTGTTTGTGCAGGAAACCACTTTTGCACTGTATTAGTGTGGAAAAAACACTTTTCGCACTTGTGTTAGTGTTGAAAAACCACTTTTCGCACTTGTGTTAGTGGTGAAAAACCACTTTTCGCACTTGTGTTGGTGCAGGAAACCACTTTTGCACTTGTATTAGTGTGGAAAAAAACACTTTTTGCACTTGTGATAGTGTTGAAAAACCACTTTTCGCACTTGTGTTAGTGTTGAAAAACCACTTTTCGCACTTGTGTTAGTGTTGAAACAACCACTTTTCGCACTTGTGTTGGTGCAGGAAACCACTTTTGCACTTGTATTAGTGTGGAAAAAAACACTTTTCGCACTTGTGTTAGTGTTGAAAAACCACTTTTTGCAATTGTGTTAGTGTTGAAAAACCACTTTTCACACTTGTGTTAGTGTTGAAAAACCACTTTTCGCACTTGTGTTGGTGCAGGAAACCACTTTTGCACTTGTATTAGTGTGGAAAAACCACTTTTCGCACTTGTGTTAGTGTTGAAAAACCACTTTTGCACTTGTATTAGTGTGGAAAAACCACTTTTCGCACTTGTGTTAGTGTTGAAAAACCACTTTTCGCACTTGTGTTAGTGTTGAAAAACCACTTTTCGCACTTGAGTTAGTGTTGAAAAACCACTTTTCGCACTTGTGTTAGTGTTGAAAAACCACTTTTCACACTTGTGTTGGTGCAGGAAACCACTTTTGCACTTGTATTACTGTGGAAAAAAAAACCACTTTTCGCACTTGTGTTAGTGTTGAAAAACCACAATTCGCACTTGTGTTAGTGTTGAAAAACCACTTTTCGCACTTGTGTTAGTGTTGAAAAACCACTTTTCGCACTTGAGTTAGTGTTGAAAAACCACTTTTCGCACTTGTGTTAGTGTTGAAAAACCACTTTTCACACTTGTGTTGGTGCAGGAAACCACTTTTGCACTTGTATTACTGTGGAAAAAAAACACTTTTCGCACTTGTGTTAGTGTTGAAAAACCACAATTCGCACTTGTGTTAGTGTTGAAAAACCACTTTTTGCACTTGTGTTATTGTTGAAAAACCACTTTGCGCACTTGTGTTGGTGCAGGAAACCACTTTTGCACTTGTATTGGTGTTGAAAAACCACTTTTCGCACTTGTGTTAGTGTTGAAAAACCACAATTCGCACTTGTGTTAGTGTTGAAAAACCACTTTTCGCACTTGTGTTATTGTTGAAAAACCACTTTTCGCACTTGTGTTGGTGCAGGAAACCACTTTTGCACTTGTATTAGTGTGGAAAAAACCACTTTTTGCACTTGTGATAGTGTTGAAAAACCACTTTTCGCACTTGTGTTAGTGTTGAAAAACCACTTTTCGCACTTGTGTTGCTGCAGGAAACCACTTTTGCACTTGTATTAGTGTGGAAAAACCACTTTTCGCACTTGTGTTAGTGTTGAAAAACCACTTTTGCACTTGTATTAGTGTGGAAAAAACACTTTTTGCACTTGTGATAGTGTTGAAAAAACACTTTTTGCACTTGTGTTAGTGTTGAAAAACCACTTTTCGCACATGTGTTGGTGCAGGAAACCACTTTTGCACTTGTATTAGTGTGGAAAAACCACTTTTCGCACTTGTGATAGTGTTGAAAAACCACTTTTCGCACTTGTGTTAGTGTTGAAAAACCACTTTTCGCACTTGTGTTAGTGTTGAAAAACCACTTTTCGCACTTGTGTTAGTGTTGAAAAACCACTTTTCGCACTTGTGTTGGTGCAGGAAACCACTTTTGCACTTGTATTAGTGTGGAAAAACCACTTTTTGCACTTGTGATAGTGTTGAAAAACCACTTTTCGCACTTGTGTTAGTGTTGAAAAACCACTTTTCGCAATTGTGTTGGTGCAGGAAACCACTTTTGCACTTGTATTAGTGTGGAAAAACCACTTTTCGCACTTGTGATAGTGTTGAAAAACCACTTTTCGCACTTGTGTTAGTGTTGAAAAACCACTTTTCGCACTTGTGTTAGTGTTGAAAAACCACTTTTCGCACTTGTGTTAGTGTTGAAAAACCACTTTTCGCACTTGTGTTGGTGCAGGAAACCACTTTTGCACTTGTATTAGTGTGGAAAAAACACTTTTCGCACTTGTGTTAGTGTTGAAAAACCACTTTTCGCACTTGTGCTAGTGTTGAAAAACCACTTTTCGCACTTGTGTTAGTGTTGAAAAAGCACTTTTCGCACTTGTGTTGGTGCAGGAAACCACTTTTGCACTTATATTAGTGTGGAAAAAACTTTTCGCACTTGTGTTAGTGTTGAAAAACCACTTTTCGCACTTGTGTTAGTGTTGAAAAACCACTTTTCGCACTTGTGTTATTGTTGAAAAACCACTTTTCGCACTTGTGTTGGTGCAGGAAACCACTTTTGCACTTGTATTAGTGTGGAAAAACCACTTTTCGCACTTGTGTTAGTGTTGAAAAACCACTTTTCGCACTTATGTTAGTGTTGAAAAACCACTTTTCGCACTTGTGTTAGTGTTGAAAAACCACTTTTCGCACTTGTGTTAGTGTTGAAAAACCACTTTTTGCACTTGTATTAGTGTGGAAAAACCACTTTTCGCACTTGTGATAGTGTTGAAAAACCACTTTTCGCACTTGTGATAGTGTTGAAAAACCACTTTTCGCACTTGTGTTAGTGTTGAAAAACCACTTTTCGCACTTGTGTTAGTGTTGAAAAACCACTTTTCGCACTTGTGTTGTTGCAGGAAACCACTTTTGCACTTGTATTAGTGTGGAAAAACCACTTTTTGCACTTGTGATAGTGTTGAAAAACCACTTTTCGCACTTGTGTTAGTGTTGAAAAACCACTTTTTGCACTTGTGTTGGTGCAGGAAACCACTTTTGCACTTGTATTAGTGTGGAAAAACCACTTTTCGCACTTGTGATAGTGTTGAAAAACCACTTTTCGCACTTGTGTTAGTGTTGAAAAACCACTTTTCGCACTTGTGTTATTGTTGAAAAACCACTTTTCGCACTTGTGTTAGTGTTGAAAAAGCACTTTTCGCACTTGTGTTGGTGCAGGAAACCACTTTTGCACTTATATTTGTGTGGAAAAAACTTTTCGCACTTGTGTTAGTGTTGAAAAACCACTTTTCGCACTTGTGTTAGTGTTGAAAAACCACTTTTCGCACTTGTGTTATTGTTGAAAAACCACTTTTCGCACTTGTGTTGGTGCAGGAAACCACTTTTGCACTTGTATTAGTGTGGAAAAACCACTTTTCGCACTTGTGATAGTGTTGAAAAACCACTTTTCGCACTTTATGTTAGTGTTGAAAAACCACTTTTCACACTTGTATTAGTGTTGAAAAACCACTTTTCGCACTTGTGTTAGTGTTGAAAAACCACTTTTCGCACTTGTGTTGGTGCAGGAAACCACTTTTGCACTTGTATTAGTGTGGAAAAACCACTTTTTGCACTTGTGATAGTGTTGAAAAACCACTTTTCGCACTTGTGTTAGTGTTGAAAAACCACTTTTCGCACTTGTGTTGCTGCAGGAAACCACTTTTGCACTTGTATTAGTGTGGAAAAACCACTTTTCGCACTTGTGTTAGTGTTGAAAAACCACTTTTGCACTTGTATTAGTGTGGAAAAAACACTTTTTGCACTTGTGATAGTGTTGAAAAAAGACTTTTTGCACTTGTGTTAGTGTTGAAAAACCACTTTTCGCACATGTGTTGGTGCAGGAAACCACTTTTGCACTTGTATTAGTGTGGAAAAACCACTTTTCGCACTTGTGATAGTGTTGAAAAACCACTTTTCGCACTTGTGTTAGTGTTGAAAAACCACTTTTCGCACTTGTGTTAGTGTTGAAAAACCACTTTTCGCACTTGTGTTAGTGTTGAAAAACCACTTTTCGCACTTGTGTTGGTGCAGGAAACCACTTTTGCACTTGTATTAGTGTGGAAAAACCACTTTTTGCACTTGTGATAGTGTTGAAAAACCACTTTTCGCACTTGTGTTAGTGTTGAAAAACCACTTTTCGCACTTGTGTTGGTGCAGGAAACCACTTTTGCACTTGTATTAGTGTGGAAAAACCACTTTTCGCACTTGTGATAGTGTTGAAAAACCACTTTTCGCACTTGTGTTAGTGTTGAAAAACCACTTTTCGCACTTGTGTTAGTGTTGAAAAACCACTTTTCGCACTTGTGTTAGTGTTGAAAAACCACTTTTCGCACTTGTGTTGGTGCAGGAAACCACTTTTGCACTTGTATTAGTGTGGAAAAAACACTTTTCGCACTTGTGTTAGTGTTGAAAAACCACTTTTCGCACTTGTGCTAGTGTTGAAAAACCACTTTTCGCACTTGTGTTAGTGTTGAAAAAGCACTTTTCGCACTTGTGTTGGTGCAGGAAACCACTTTTGCACTTATATTAGTGTGGAAAAAACTTTTCGCACTTGTGTTAGTGTTGAAAAACCACTTTTCGCACTTGTGTTAGTGTTGAAAAACCACTTTTCGCACTTGTGTTATTGTTGAAAAACCACTTTTCGCACTTGTGTTGGTGCAGGAAACCACTTTTGCACTTGTATTAGTGTGGAAAAACCACTTTTCGCACTTGTGTTAGTGTTGAAAAACCACTTTTCGCACTTATGTTAGTGTTGAAAAACCACTTTTCGCACTTGTGTTAGTGTTGAAAAACCACTTTTCGCACTTGTGTTAGTGTTGAAAAACCACTTTTTGCACTTGTATTAGTGTGGAAAAACCACTTTTCGCACTTGTGATAGTGTTGAAAAACCACTTTTCGCACTTGTGATAGTGTTGAAAAACCACTTTTCGCACTTGTGTTAGTGTTGAAAAACCACTTTTCGCACTTGTGTTAGTGTTGAAAAACCACTTTTCGCACTTGTGTTGTTGCAGGAAACCACTTTTGCACTTGTATTAGTGTGGAAAAACCACTTTTTGCACTTGTGATAGTGTTGAAAAACCACTTTTCGCACTTGTGTTAGTGTTGAAAAACCACTTTTTGCACTTGTGTTGGTGCAGGAAACCACTTTTGCACTTGTATTAGTGTGGAAAAACCACTTTTCGCACTTGTGATAGTGTTGAAAAACCACTTTTCGCACTTGTGTTAGTGTTGAAAAACCACTTTTCGCACTTGTGTTAGTGTTGAAAAACCACTTTTCGCACTTGTGTTAGTGTTGAAAAAGCACTTTTCGCACTTGTGTTGGTGCAGGAAACCACTTTTGCACTTATATTAGTGTGGAAAAAACTTTTCGCACTTGTGTTAGTGTTGAAAAACCACTTTTCGCACTTGTGTTAGTGTTGAAAAACCACTTTTCGCACTTGTGTTATTGTTGAAAAACCACTTTTCGCACTTGTGTTGGTGCAGGAAACCACTTTTGCACTTGTATTAGTGTGGAAAAACCACTTTTCGCACTTGTGTTAGTGTTGAAAAACCACTTTTCGCACTTATGTTAGTGTTGAAAAACCACTTTTCGCACTTGTGTTAGTGTTGAAAAACCACTTTTCGCACTTGTGTTAGTGTTGAAAAACCACTTTTTGCACTTGTATTAGTGTGGAAAAACCACTTTTCGCACTTGTGATAGTGTTGAAAAACCACTTTTCGCACTTGTGATAGTGTTGAAAAACCACTTTTCGCACTTGTGTTAGTGTTGAAAAACCACTTTTCGCACTTGTGTTAGTGTTGAAAAACCACTTTTCGCACTTGTGTTGTTGCAGGAAACCACTTTTGCACTTGTATTAGTGTGGAAAAACCACTTTTTGCACTTGTGATAGTGTTGAAAAACCACTTTTCGCACTTGTGTTAGTGTTGAAAAACCACTTTTCGCACTTGTGTTGGTGCAGGGAAACCACTTTTGCACTTGTATTAGTGTGGAAAAACCACTTTTCGCACTTGTGATAGTGTTGAAAAACCACTTTTCGCACTTGTGTTAGTGTTGAAAAACCACTTTTCGCACTTGTGTTAGTGTTGAAAAACCACTTTTCGCACTTGTGTTAGTGTTGAAAAACCACTTTTCGCACTTGTGTTGGTGCAGGAAACTACTTTTGCACTTGTATTAGTGTGGAAAAAACACTTTTCGCACTTGTGCTCGTGTTGAAAAACCACTTTTCGCTCTTGTGTTAGTGTTGAAAAACCACTTTTCCCACTTGTGTTGGTGCAGGAAACCACTTTTGCACTTGTATTAGTGTGGAAAAAACACTTTTCGCACTTGTGATAGTGTTGAAAAACCACTTTTCGCACTTATGTTAGTGTTGAAAAACCACTTTTCGCACTTATGTTAGTGTTGAAAAACCACTTTTCGCACTTGTGTTGGTGTTGAAAAACCACTTTTCACACTTGTGTTAGTGTTGAAAAACCACTTTTCGCACTTGTATTAGTGTGGAAAAACCACCTTTCGCACTTGTGATAGTGTTGAAAAACCACTTTTCGCACTTGTGATAGTGTTGAAAAACACTTTTCGCACTTGTGTTAGTGTTGAAAACCACTTTTCGCACTTGTGTTAGTGTTGAAAAACCACTTTTCGCACTTGTGTTGTTGCAGGAAACCACTTTTGCACTTGTATTAGTGTGGAAAAACCACTTTTTGCACTTGTGATAGTGTTGAAAAACCACTTTTCGCACTTGTGTTAGTGTTGAAAAACCACTTTTCGCACTTGTGTTGGTGCAGGAAACCACTTTTGCACTTGTATTAGTGTGGAAAAACCACTTTTCGCACTTGTGATAGTGTTGAAAAACCACTTTTCGCACTTGTGTTAGTGTTGAAAAACCACTTTTCGCACTTGTGTTAGTGTTGAAAAACCACTTTTCGCACTTGTGTTGGTGCAGGAAACCACTTTTGCACTTGTATTCGTGTGGAAAAACCACATTTCTCACTTGTGTTAGTGTTGAAAAACCACTTTTCGCACTTGTGTTAGTGTTGAAAATCCACTTTTCGCACTTGTGTTGGTGCAGGAAACCACTTTTGCACTTGTATTAGTGTGGAAAAACCACTTTTTGCACTTGTGTTAGTGTTGAAAAACCACTTTTCGCACTTGTATTAGTGTTGAAAAACCACTTTTCGCACTTGTGTTGGTGCAGGAAACCACTTTTGCACTTGTATTAGTGTGGAAAAACCACTTTTTGCACTTGTGATAGTGTTGAAAAACCACTTTTCGCACTTGTGTTGGTGCAGGAAACCACTTTTGCACTTGTATTAGTGTGGAAAAACCACCTTTCGCACTTGTGTTAGTGTTGAAAAACCACTTTTCGCACTTGTGTTAGTGTTGAAAAACCACTTTTTGCACTTGTGTTGGTGCAGGAAACCACTTTTGTACTTGTATTGGTATTGAAAAACCACTTTTTGCACTTGTGATAGTGTTGAAAAACCACTTTTTGCACTTGTGATAGTGTTGAAAAACCACTTTTCGCACTTGTGTTATTGTTGAAAAACCACTTTTGCACTTGTATTAGTGTGGAAAAAACACTTTTTGCACTTGTGATAGTGTTGAAAAAACACTTTTTGCACTTGTGTTAGTGTTGAAAAACCACTTTTCGCACTTGTGTTGGTGCAGGAAACCACTTTTGCACTTGTATTAGTGTGGAAAAACCACATTTCTCACTTGTGTTAGTGTTGAAAAACCACTTTTCGCACTTGTGTTAGTGTTGAAAATCCACTTTTCGCACTTGTGTTGGTGCAGGAAACCACTTTTGCACTTGTATTAGTGTGGAAAAACCACTTTTTGCACTTGTGTTAGTGTTGAAAAACCACTTTTCGCACTTGTATTAGTGTTGAAAAACCACTTTTCGCACTTGTGTTGGTGCAGGAAACCACTTTTGCACTTGTATTAGTGTGGAAAAACCACTTTTTGCACTTGTGATAGTGTTGAAAAACCACTTTTCGCACTTGTGTTGGTGCAGGAAACCACTTTTGCACTTGTATTAGTGTGGAAAAACCACTTTTCGCACTTGTGTTAGTGTTGAAAAATCACTTTTCGCACTTGTGTTAGTGTTGAAAAACCACTTTTTGCACTTGTGTTGGTGCAGGAAACCACTTTTGCACTTGTATTGGTGTTGAAAAACCACTTTTTGCACTTGTGATAGTGTTGAAAAACCACTTTTTGCACTTGTGATAGTGTTGAAAAACCACTTTTCGCACTTGTGTTAGTGTTGAAAAACCACTTTTGCACTTGTATTAGTGTGGAAAAAACACTTTTTGCACTTGTGATAGTGTTGAAAAAACACTTTTTGCACTTGGGTTAGTGTTGAAAAACCACTTTTCGCACTTGTGTTGGTGCAGGAAACCACTTTTGCACTTGTATTAGTGTGGAAAAACCACTTTTTGCACTTGCGTTAGTGTTGAAAAACCACTTTTCGCACTTGTGTTGGTGTTGAAAAACCACTTTTCGCACTTGTGTTGGTGCAGGAAACCACTTTTGCACACTTGTATTAGTGTGGAAAAACCACTTTTCGCACTTGTGATAGTGTTGAAAAACCACTTTTCGCACTTTATGTTAGTGTTGAAAAACCACTTTTCACACTTGTGTTAGTGTTGAAAAACCACTTTTCGCACTTGTGTTAGTGTTGAAAAACCACTTTTCGCACTTGTGTTGGTGCAGGAAACCACTTTTGCACTTGTATTAGTGTGGAAAAACCACTTTTTGCACTTGTGATAGTGTTGAAAAACCACTTTTCGCACTTGTGTTAGTGTTGAAAAACCACTTTTCGCACTTGTGTTGCTGCAGGAAACCACTTTTGCACTTGTATTAGTGTGGAAAAACCACTTTTCGCACTTGTGTTAGTGTTGAAAAACCACTTTTGCACTTGTATTAGTGTGGAAAAAACACTTTTTGCACTTGTGATAGTGTTGAAAAAACACTTTTTGCACTTGTGTTAGTGTTGAAAAACCACTTTTCGCACATGTGTTGGTGCAGGAAACCACTTTTGCACTTGTATTAGTGTGGAAAAACCACTTTTCGCACTTGTGATAGTGTTGAAAAACCACTTTTCGCACTTGTGTTAGTGTTGAAAAACCACTTTTCGCACTTGTGTTAGTGTTGAAAAACCACTTTTCGCACTTGTGTTAGTGTTGAAAAACCACTTTTCGCACTTGTGTTGGTGCAGGAAACCACTTTTGCACTTGTATTAGTGTGGAAAAACCACTTTTTGCACTTGTGATAGTGTTGAAAAACCACTTTTCGCACTTGTGTTAGTGTTGAAAAACCACTTTTCGCACTTGTGTTGGTGCAGGAAACCACTTTTGCACTTGTATTAGTGTGGAAAAACCACTTTTCGCACTTGTGATAGTGTTGAAAAACCACTTTTCGCACTTGTGTTAGTGTTGAAAAACCACTTTTCGCACTTGTGTTAGTGTTGAAAAACCACTTTTCGCACTTGTGTTAGTGTTGAAAAACCACTTTTCGCACTTGTGTTGGTGCAGGAAACCACTTTTGCACTTGTATTAGTGTGGAAAAAACACTTTTCGCACTTGTGTTAGTGTTGAAAAACCACTTTTCGCACTTGTGTTAGTGTTGAAAAACCACTTTTCGCACTTGTGTTGGTGCAGGAAACCACTTTTGCACTTGTATTAGTGTGGAAAAAACACTTTTCGCACTTGTGTTAGTGTTGAAAAACCACTTTTCGCACTTGTGCTAGTGTTGAAAAACCACTTTTTGCACTTGTGTTAGTGTTGAAAAAGCACTTTTCGCACTTGTGTTGGTGCAGGAAACCACTTTTGCACTTATATTAGTGTGGAAAAAACTTTTCGCACTTGTGTTAGTGTTGAAAAACCACTTTTCGCACTTGTGTTAGTGTTGAAAAACCACTTTTCGCACTTGTGTTATTGTTGAAAAACCACTTTTCGCACTTGTGTTGGTGCAGGAAACCACTTTTGCACTTGTATTAGTGTGGAAAAACCACTTTTCGCACTTGTGTTAGTGTTGAAAAACCACTTTTCGCACTTATGTTAGTGTTGAAAAACCACTTTTCGCACTTGTGTTAGTGTTGAAAAACCACTTTTCGCACTTGTGTTAGTGTTGAAAAACCACTTTTTGCACTTGTATTAGTGTGGAAAAACCACTTTTCGCACTTGTGATAGTGTTGAAAAACCACTTTTCGCACTTGTGATAGTGTTGAAAAACCACTTTTCGCACTTGTGTTAGTGTTGAAAAACCACTTTTCGCACTTGTGTTAGTGTTGAAAAACCACTTTTCGCACTTGTGTTGTTGCAGGAAACCACTTTTGCACTTGTATTAGTGTGGAAAAACCACTTTTTGCACTTGTGATGGTGTTGAAAAACCACTTTTTGCACTTGTGTTAGTGTTGAAAAACCACTTTTCGCACTTGTGTTGGTGCAGGAAACCACTTTTGCACTTGTATTAGTGTGGAAAAACCACTTTTCGCACTTGTGATAGTGTTGAAAAACCACTTTTCGCACTTGTGTTAGTGTTGAAAAACCACTTTTCGCACTTGTGTTAGTGTTGAAAAACCACTTTTCGCACTTGTGTTAGTGTTGAAAAACCACTTTTTGCACTTGTGTTGGTGCAGGAAACTACTTTTGCACTTGTATTAGTGTGGAAAAAACACTTTTCGCACTTGTGCTAGTGTTCAAAAACCACTTTTCGCACTTGTGTTAGTGTTGAAAAACCACTTTTCCCACTTGTGTTGGTGCAGGAAACCACTTTTGCACTTGTATTAGTGTGGAAAAAACACTTTTCGCACTTGTGATAGTGTTGAAAAACCACTTTTCGCACTTATGTTAGTGTTGAAAAACCACTTTTCGCACTTATGTTAGTGTTGAAAAACCACTTTTCGCACTTGTGTTGGTGTTGAAAAACCACTTTTCGCACTTGTGTTAGTGTTGAAAAACCACTTTTCGCACTTGTATTAGTGTGGAAAAACCACTTTTCGCACTTGTGATAGTGTTGAAAAACCACTTTTTGCACTTGTGATAGTGTTGAAAAACCACTTTTCGCACTTGTGTTAGTGTTGAAAAACCACTTTTCGCACTTGTGTTAGTGTTGAAAAACCACTTTTCGCACTTGTGTTGTTGCAGGAAACCACTTTTGCACTTGTATTAGTGTGGAAAAACCACTTTTTGCACTTGTGATAGTGTTGAAAAACCACTTTTCGCACTTGTGTTAGTGTTGAAAAACCACTTTTCGCACTTGTGTTGGTGCAGGAAACCACTTTTGCACTTGTATTAGTGTGGAAAAACCACTTTTCGCACTTGTGATAGTGTTGAAAAACCACTTTTCGCACTTGTGTTAGTGTTGAAAAACCACTTTTCGCACTTGTGTTAGTGTTGAAAAACCACTTTTCGCACTTGTGTTGGTGCAGGAAACCACTTTTGCGCTTGTATTCGTGTGGAAAAACCACATTTCTCACTTGTGTTAGTGTTGAAAAACCACTTTTCGCACTTGTGTTAGTGTTGAAAATCCACTTTTCGCACTTGTGTTGGTGCAGGAAACCACTTTTGCACTTGTATTAGTGTGGAAAAACCACTTTTTGCACTTGTGTTAGTGTTGAAAAACCACTTTTCGCACTTGTATTAGTGTTGAAAAACCACTTTTCGCACTTGTGTTGGTGCAGGAAACCACTTTTGCACTTGTATTAGTGTGGAAAAACCACTTTTTACACTTGTGATAGTGTTGAAAAACCACTTTTCGCACTTGTGTTGGTGCAGGAAACCACTTTTGCACTTGTATTAGTGTGGAAAAACCACCTTTCGCACTTGTGTTAGTGTTGAAAAACCACTTTTCGCACTTGTGTTAGTGTTGAAAAACCACTTTTCGCACTTGTGTTGGTGCAGGAAACCACTTTTGCACTTGTATTAGTGTGGAAAAACCACTTTTCGCACTTGTGATAGTGTTGAAAAACCACTTTTCGCACTTGTGTTAGTGTTGAAAAACCACTTTTCGCACTTGTGTTAGTGTTGAAAAACCACTTTTCGCACTTGTGTTAGTGTTGAAAAACCACTTTTCGCACTTGTGTTGGTGCAGGAAACTACTTTTGCACTTGTATTAGTGTGGAAAAAACACTTTTCGCACTTGTGCTCGTGTTGAAAAACCACTTTTCGCACTTGTGTTAGTGTTGAAAAACCACTTTTCCCACTTGTGTTGGTGCAGGAAACCACTTTTGCACTTGTATTAGTGTGGAAAAAACACTTTTCGCACTTGTGATAGTGTTGAAAAACCACTTTTCGCACTTATGTTAGTGTTGAAAAACCACTTTTCGCACTTATGTTAGTGTTGAAAAACCACTTTTCGCACTTGTGTTGGTGTTGAAAAACCACTTTTCGCACTTGTGTTAGTGTTGAAAAACCACTTTTCGCACTTGTATTAGTGTGGAAAAACCACCTTTCGCACTTGTGATAGTGTTGAAAAACCACTTTTCGCACTTGTGATAGTGTTGAAAAACCACTTTTCGCACTTGTGTTAGTGTTGAAAAACCACTTTTCGCACTTGTGTTAGTGTTGAAAAACCACTTTTCGCACTTGTGTTAGTGTTGAAAATCCACTTTTCGCACTTGTGTTGGTGCAGGAAACCACTTTTGCACTTGTATTAGTGTGGAAAAACCACTTTTTGCACTTGTGTTAGTGTTGAAAAACCACTTTTCGCACTTGTATTAGTGTTGAAAAACCACTTTTCGCACTTGTGTTGGTGCAGGAAACCACTTTTGCACTTGTATTAGTGTGGAAAAACCACTTTTTGCACTTGTGATAGTGTTGAAAAACCACTTTTCGCACTTGTGTTGGTGCAGGAAACCACTTTTGCACTTGTATTAGTGTGGAAAAACCACTTTTCGCACTTGTGTTAGTGTTGAAAAACCACTTTTCGCACTTGTGTTAGTGTTGAAAAACCACTTTTTGCACTTGTGTTGGTGCAGGAAACCACTTTTGCACTTGTATTGGTGTTGAAAAACAACTTTTTGCACTTGTGATAGTGTTGAAAAACCACTTTTTGCACTTGTGATAGTGTTGAAAAACCACTTTTCGCACTTGTGTTAGTGTTGAAAAACCACTTTTGCACTTGTATTAGTGTGGAAAAAACACTTTTTGCACTTGTGATAGTGTTGAAAAAACACTTTTTGCACTTGGGTTAGTGTTGAAAAACCACTTTTCGCACTTGTGTTGGTGCAGGAAACCACTTTTGCACTTGTATTAGTGTTGAAAAACCACTTTTTGCACTTGTGTTGGTGCAGGAAACCACTTTTGCACTTGTATTGGTGTTGAAAAACAACTTTTTGCACTTGTGATAGTGTTGAAAAACCACTTTTCGCACTTGTGTTGGTGCAGGAAACCACTTTTGCACTTGTATTAGTGTGGAAAAACCACTTTTTGCACTTGTGTTAGTGTTGAAAAACCACTTTTCGCACTTGTATTAGTGTTGAAAAACCACTTTTTGCACTTGTGTTGGTGCAGGAAACCACTTTTGCACTTGTATTAGTGTGGAAAAACCACTTTTTGCACTTGTGATAGTGTTGAAAAACCACTTTTCGCACTTGTGTTGGTGCAGGAAACCACTTTTGCACTTGTATTAGTGTGGAAAAACCACTTTTCGCACTTGTGTTAGTGTTGAAAAACCACTTTTCGCACTTGTGTTAGTGTTGAAAAACCACTTTTTGCACTTGTGTTGGTGCAGGAAACCACTTTTGCACTTGTATTGGTGTTGAAAAACAACTTTTTGCACTTGTGATAGTGTTGAAAAACCACTTTTTGCACTTGTGATAGTGTTGAAAAACCACTTTTCGCACTTGTGTTAGTGTTGAAAAACCACTTTTGCACTTGTATTAGTGTGGAAAAAACACTTTTTGCACTTGTGATAGTGTTGAAAAAACACTTTTTGCACTTGGGTTAGTGTTGAAAAACCACTTTTCGCACTTGTGTTGGTGCAGGAAACCACTTTTGCACTTGTATTAGTGTGGAAAAACCACTTTTTGCACTTGTGATAGTGTTGAAAAACCACTTTTCGCACTTGTGTTGGTGCAGGAAACCACTTTTGCACTTGTATTAGTGTGGAAAAACCACTTTTTGCACTTGTGATAGTGTTGAAAAACCACTTTTCGCACTTGTGTTAGTGTTGAAAAACCACTTTTCGCACTTGTGTTGCTGCAGGAAACCACTTTTGTACTTGTATTAGTGTGGAAAAACCACTTTTCGCACTTGTGTTAGTGTTGAAAAACCACTTTTGCACTTGTATTAGTGTGGAAAAAACACTTTTTGCACTTGTGATAGTGTTGAAAAAACACTTTTTGCACTTGTGTTAGTGTTGAAAAACCACTTTTCGCACATGTGTTGGTGCAGGAAACCACTTTTGCACTTGTATTAGTGTGGAAAAACCACTTTTCGCACTTGTGTTAGTGTTGAAAAACCACTTTTCGCACTTGTGTTAGTGTTGAAAAACCACTTTTTGCACTTGTGTTGGTGCAGGAAACCACTTTTGCACTTGTATTGGTGTTGAAAAACAACTTTTTGCACTTGTGATAGTGTTGAAAAACCACTTTTTGCACTTGTGATAGTGTTGAAAAACCACTTTTCGCACTTGTGTTAGTGTTGAAAAACCACTTTTGCACTTGTATTAGTGTGGAAAAAACACTTTTTGCACTTGTGATAGTGTTGAAAAAACACTTTTTGCACTTGGGTTAGTGTTGAAAAACCACTTTTCGCACTTGTGTTGGTGCAGGAAACCACTTTTGCACTTGTATTAGTGTGGAAAAACCACTTTTTGCACTTGTGATAGTGTTGAAAAACCACTTTTCGCACTTGTGTTGGTGCAGGAAACCACTTTTGCACTTGTATTAGTGTGGAAAAACCACTTTTCGCACTTGTGTTAGTGTTGAAAAACCACTTTTCGCACTTGTGTTAGTGTTGAAAAACCACTTTTTGCACTTGTGTTGGTGCAGGAAACCACTTTTGCACTTGTATTGGTGTTGAAAAACAACTTTTTGCACTTGTGATAGTGTTGAAAAACCACTTTTTGCACTTGTGATAGTGTTGAAAAACCACTTTTCGCACTTGTGTTAGTGTTGAAAAACCACTTTTGCACTTGTATTAGTGTGGAAAAAACACTTTTTGCACTTGTGATAGTGTTGAAAAAACACTTTTTGCACTTGGGTTAGTGTTGAAAAACCACTTTTCGCACTTGTGTTGCTGCAGGAAACCACTTTTGTACTTGTATTAGTGTGGAAAAACCACTTTTCGCACTTGTGTTAGTGTTGAAAAACCACTTTTGCACTTGTATTAGTGTGGAAAAAACACTTTTTGCACTTGTGATAGTGTTGAAAAAACACTTTTTGCACTTGTGTTAGTGTTGAAAAACCACTTTTCGCACATGTGTTGGTGCAGGAAACCACTTTTGCACTTGTATTAGTGTGGAAAAACCACTTTTCGCACTTGTGATAGTGTTGAAAAACCACTTTTCGCACTTGTGTTAGTGTTGAAAAACCACTTTTTGCACTTGTGTTAGTGTTGAAAAACCACTTTTCGCACTTGTGTTAGTGTTGAAAAACCACTTTTCGCACTTGTGTTGGTGCAGGAAACCACTTTTGCACTTGTATTAGTGTGGAAAAACCACTTTTTGCACTTGTGATAGTGTTGAAAAACCACTTTTCGCACTTGTGTTAGTGTTGAAAAACCACTTTTCGCACTTGTGTTGGTGCAGGAAACCACTTTTGCACTTGTATTAGTGTGGAAAAAACACTTTTCGCACTTGTGATAGTGTTGAAAAACCACTTTTCGCACTTGTGTTAGTGTTGAAAAACCACTTTTCGCACTTGTGTTGGTGCAGGAAACCACTTTTGCACTTGTATTAGTGTGGAAAAACCACTTTTCGCACTTGTGATAGTGTTGAAAAACCACTTTTCGCACTTGTGTTAGTGTTGAAAAAACACTTTTCGCACTTGTGTTGGTGCAGGAAACCACTTTTGCACTTGTATTAGTGTGGAAAAACCAATTTTTGCACTTGTGATAGTGTTGAAAAACCACTTTTCGCACTTGTGTTAGTGTTGAAAAACCACTTTTCGCACTTGTGTTGGTGCAGGAAACCACTTTTGCACTTGTATTAGTGTGGAAAAAACACTTTTCGCACTTGTGATAGTGTTGAAAAACCACTTTTCGCACTTGTGTTAGTGTTGAAATACCACTTTTCGCACTTGTGTTAGTGTTGAAAAACCACTTTTCGCACTTGTGTTAGTGTTGAAAAACCACTTTTCGCACTTGTGTTGGTGCAGGAAACCACTTTTGCACTTGTATTAGTGTGGAAAAAACACTTTTCGCACTTGTGTTAGTGTTGAAAAACCACTTTTCGCACTTGTGTTAGTGTTGAAAAACCACTTTTCGCACTTGTGTTGGTGCAGGAAACCACTTTTGCACTTGTATTAGTGTGGAAAAAACACTTTTCGCACTTGTGTTAGTGTTGAAAAACCACTTTTCGCACTTGTGCTAGTGTTGAAAAACCACTTTTCGCACTTGTGTTAGTGTTGAAAAAGCACTTTTCGCACTTGTGTTGGTGCAGGAAACCACTTTTGCACTTATATTAGTGTGGAAAAAACTTTTCGCACTTGTGTTAGTGTTGAAAAACCACTTTTCGCACTTGTGTTAGTGTTGAAAAACCACTTTTCGCACTTGTGTTATTGTTGAAAAACCACTTTTCGCACTTGTGTTGGTGCAGGAAACCACTTTTGCACTTGTATTAGTGTGGAAAAAACACTTTTCGCACTTGTGTTAGTGTTGAAAAACCACTTTTCGCACTTGTGTTAGTGTTGAAAAACACCTTTTCGCACTTGTGTTGGTGCAGGAAACCACTTTTGCACTTGTATTAGTGTGGAAAAAACACTTTTCGCACTTGTGATAGTGTTGGAAAAAACACTTTTTGCACTTGTGTTAGTATGAAAAACCACTTTTCGCACTTGTGTTGGTGCAGGAAACCACTTTTGCACTTGTATTAGTGTGGAAAAAACACTTTTCGCACTTGTGCTAGTGTTGAAAAACCACTTTTCGCCCTTGTGTTAGTGTTGAAAAACCACTTTTCCCACTTGTGTTGGTGCAGGAAACCACTTTTGCACTTGTATTAGTGTGGAAAAAACACTTTTCGCACTTGTGATAGTGTTGAAAAACCACTTTTCGCACTTATGTTAGTGTTGAAAAACCACTTTTCGCACTTGTGTTGGTGTTGAAAAACCACTTTTCGCACTTGTGTTAGTGTTGAAAAACCACTTTTCGCACTTGTATTAGTGTGGAAAAACCACTTTTCGCACTTGTGATAGTGTTGAAAAACCACTTTTCGCACTTGTGATAGTGTTGAAAAACCACTTTTCGCACTTGTGTTAGTGTTGAAAAACCACTTTTCGCACTTGTGTTAGTGTTGAAAAACCACTTTTCGCACTTGTGTTGTTGCAGGAAACCACTTTTGCACTTGTATTAGTGTGGAAAAACCACTTTTTGCACTTGTGATAGTGTTGAAAAACCACTTTTCGCACTTGTGTTAGTGTTGAAAAACCACTTTTCGCACTTGTGTTGGTGCAGGAAACCACTTTTGCACTTGTATTAGTGTGGAAAAACCACTTTTCGCACTTGTGATAGTGTTGAAAAACCACTTTTCGCACTTGTGTTAGTGTTGAAAAACCACTTTTCGCACTTGTGTTAGTGTTGAAAAACCACTTTTCGCACTTGTGTTGGTGCAGGAAACCACTTTTGCACTTGTATTCGTGTGGAAAAACCACATTTCTCACTTGTGTTAGTGTTGAAAAACCACTTTTCGCACTTGTGTTAGTGTTGAAAATCCACTTTTCGCACTTGTGTTGGTGCAGGAAACCACTTTTGCACTTGTATTAGTGTGGAAAAACCACTTTTTGCACTTGTGTTAGTGTTGAAAAACCACTTTTCACACTTGTATTAGTGTTGAAAAACCACTTTTCGCACTTGTGTTGGTGCAGGAAACCACTTTTGCACTTGTATTAGTGTGGAAAAACCACTTTTTGCACTTGTGATAGTGTTGAAAAACCACTTTTCGCACTTGTGTTGGTGCAGGAAACCACTTTTGCACTTGTATTAGTGTGGAAAAACCACTTTTCGCACTTGTGTTAGTGTTGAAAAACCACTTTTTGCACTTGTGTTAGTGTTGAAAAACCACTTTTTGCACTTGTGTTGGTGCAGGAAACCACTTTTGCACTTGTATTGGTGTTGAAAAACCACTTTTTGCACTTGTGATAGTGTTGAAAAACCACTTTTTGCACTTGTGATAGTGTTGAAAAACCACTTTTCGCACTTGTGTTAGTGTTGAAAAACCACTTTTGCACTTGTATTAGTGTGGAAAAAACACTTTTTGCACTTGTGATAGTGTTGAAAAAACACTTTTTGCACTTGTGTTAGTGTTGAAAAACCACTTTTCGCACTTGTGTTGGTGCAGGAAACCACTTTTGCACTTGTATTAGTGTGGAAAAACCACTTTTCGCACTTGCGTTAGTGTTGAAAAACCACTTTTCGCACTTGTGTTGGTGTTGAAAAACCACTTTTCGCACTTGTGTTGGTGCAGGAAACCACTTTTGCACTTGTATTAGTGTGGAAAAACCACTTTTCGCACTTGTGATAGTGTTGAAAAACCACTTTTCGCACTTTATGTTAGTGTTGAAAAACCACTTTTCACACTTGTGTTAGTGTTGAAAAACCACTTTTCGCACTTGTGTTAGTGTGGAAAAATCACTTTTCGCACTTGTGTTGGTGCAGGAAACCACTTTTGCACTTGTATTGGTGTTGAAAAACCACTTTTTGCACTTGTGATAGTGTTGAAAAACCACTTTTTGCACTTGTGATAGTGTTGAAAAACCACTTTTCGCACTTGTGTTAGTGTTGAAAAACCACTTTTGCACTTGTATTAGTGTGGAAAAAACACTTTTTGCACTTGTGATAGTGTTGAAAAAACACTTTTTGCACTTGTGTTAGTGTTGAAAAACCACTTTTCGCACTTGTGTTGGTGCAGGAAACCACTTTTGCACTTGTATTAGTGTGGAAAAACCACATTTCTCACTTGTGTTAGTGTTGAAAAACCACTTTTCGCACTTGTGTTAGTGTTGAAAATCCACTTTTCGCACTTGTGTTGGTGCAGGAAACCACTTTTGCACTTGTATTAGTGTGGAAAAACCACTTTTTACACTTGTGTTAGTGTTGAAAAACCACTTTTCGCACTTGTATTAGTGTTGAAAAACCACTTTTCGCACTTGTGTTGGTGCAGGAAACCACTTTTGCACTTGTATTAGTGTGGAAAAACCACTTTTTGCACTTGTGATAGTGTTGAAAAACCACTTTTCGCACTTGTGTTGGTGCAGGAAACCACTTTTGCACTTGTATTAGTGTGGAAAAACCACTTTTCGCACTTGTGTTAGTGTTGAAAAACCACTTTTCGCACTTGTGTTAGTGTTGAAAAACCACTTTTTGCACTTGTGTTGGTGCAGGAAACCACTTTTGCACTTGTATTGGTGTTGAAAAACCACTTTTTGCACTTGTGATAGTGTTGAAAAACCACTTTTTGCACTTGTGATAGTGTTGAAAAACCACTTTTCGCACTTGAGTTAGTGTTGAAAAACCACTTTTGCACTTGTATTAGTGTGGAAAAAACACTTTTTGCACTTGTGATAGTGTTGAAAAAACACCTTTTGCACTTGTGTTGGTGTTGAAAAACCACTTTTCGCACTTGTGTTGGTGCAGGAAACCACTTTTGCACTTGTATTAGTGTGGAAAAACCACTTTTCGCACTTGTGATAGTGTTGAAAAACCACTTTTTGCACTTGTGATAGTGTTGAAAAACCACTTTTCGCACTTGTGTTAGTGTTGAAAAACCACTTTTGCACTTGTATTAGTGTGGAAAAAACACTTTTTGCACTTGCGTTAGTGTTGAAAAACCACTTTTCGCACTTGTGTTGGTGTTGAAAAACCACTTTTCGCACTTGTGTTGGTGCAGGAAACCACTTTTGCACTTGTATTAGTGTGGAAAAACCACTTTTCGCACTTGTGATAGTGTTGAAAAACCACTTTTCGCACTTTATGTTAGTGTTGAAAAACCACTTTTCACACTTGTGTTGGTGCAGGAAACCACTTTTGCACTTGTATTAGTGTGGAAAAAACACTTTTCGCACTTGTGTTAGTGTTGAAAAACCACTTTTGCACTTGCATTAGTGTGGAAAAAACACTTTTTGCACTTGTGATAGTGTTGAAAAAACACTTTTTGCACTTGTGTTAGTGTTGAAAAACCACTTTTCGCACATGTGTTGGTGCAGGAAACCACTTTTGCAATTGTATTAGTGTGGAAAAACCACTTTTCGCACATGTGTTGGTGCAGGAAACCACTTTTGCACTTGTATTAGTGTGGAAAAACCACTTTTCGCACTTGTGTTAGTGTTGAAAAACCACTTTTCGCACTTGTGTTGGTGCAGGAAACAACTTTTGCACTTGTATTAGTGTGGAAAAACCACTTTTCGCACTTGTGTTAGTGTTGAAAAACCACTTTTCGCACTTGTGTTGGTGCAGGAAACCACTTTTGCACTTGTATTAGTGTGGAAAACCACTTTTTGCACTTGTGATAGTGTTGAAAAACCACTTTTCGCACTTGTGTTAGTGTTGAAAAACCACTTTTCGCACTTGTGTTAGTGTTGAAAAACCACTTTTCGCACTTGTGTTAGTGTTGAAAAACCACTTTTCGCACTTGTGTTGGTGCAGGAAACCACTTTTGCACTTCTATTAGTGTGGAAAAAACACTTTTCGCACTTGTGTTAGTGTTGAAAAACCACTTTTCGCACTTGTGTTAGTGTTGAAAAACCACTTTTCGCACTTGTGTTGGTGCAGGAAACCACTTTTGCACTTGTATTAGTGTGGAAAAAACACTTTTCGCACTTGTGTTAGTGTTGAAAAACCACTTTTCGCACTTGTGCTAGTGTTGAAAAACCACTTTTCGCACTTGTGTTAGTGTTGAAAAAGCACTTTTCGCACTTGTGTTGGTGCAGGAAACCACTTTTGCACTTATATTAGTGTGGAAAAAACTTTTCGCACTTGTGTTAGTGTTGAAAAACCACTTTTCGCACTTGTGTTAGTGTTGAAAAACCACTTTTCGCACTTGTGTTATTGTTGAAAAACCACTTTTCGCACTTGTGTTGGTGCAGGAAACCACTTTTGCACTTGTATTAGTGTGGAAAAAACACTTTTCGCACTTGTGTTAGTGTTGAAAAACCACTTTTCGCACTTGTGTTAGTGTTGAAAAACACCTTTTCGCACTTGTGTTGGTGCAGGAAACCACTTTTGCACTTGTATTAGTGTGGAAAAAACACTTTTCGCACTTGTGATAGTGTTGAAAAAAACACTTTTTGCACTTGTGTTAGTATGAAAAACCACTTTTCGCACTTGTGTTGGTGCAGGAAACCACTTTTGCACTTGTATTAGTGTGGAAAAAACACTTTTCGCACTTGTGCTAGTGTTGAAAAACCACTTTTCGCCCTTGTGTTAGTGTTGAAAAACCACTTTTCCCACTTGTGTTGGTGCAGGAAACCACTTTTGCACTTGTATTAGTGTGGAAAATACACTTTTCGCACTTGTGATAGTGTTGAAAAACCACTTTTCGCACTTATGTTAGTGTTGAAAAACCACTTTTCGCACTTGTGTTGGTGTTGAAAAACCACTTTTCGCACTTGTGTTAGTGTTGAAAAACCACTTTTCGCACTTGTATTAGTGTGGAAAAACCACTTTTCGCACTTGTGATAGTGTTGAAAAACCACTTTTCGCACTTGTGATAGTGTTGAAAAACCACTTTTCGCACTTGTGTTAGTGTTGAAAAACCACTTTTCGCACTTGTGTTAGTGTTGAAAAACCACTTTTCGCACTTGTGTTGTTGCAGGAAACCACTTTTGCACTTGTATTAGTGTGGAAAAACCACTTTTTGCACTTGTGATAGTGTTGAAAAACCTCTTTTCGCACTTGTGTTAGTGTTGAAAAACCACTTTTCGCACTTGTGTTGGTGCAGGAAACCACTTTTGCACTTGTATTAGTGTGGAAAAACCACTTTTCGCACTTGTGATAGTGTTGAAAAACCACTTTTTGCACTTGTGATAGTGTTGAAAAACCACTTTTCGCACTTGTGTTAGTGTTGAAAAACCACTTTTGCACTTGTATTAGTGTGGAAAAAACACTTTTTGCACTTGTGATAGTGTTGAAAAAACACTTTTTGCACTTGTGTTAGTGTTGAAAAACCACTTTTCGCACTTGTGTTGGTGCAGGAAACCACTTTTGCACTTGTATTAGTGTGGAAAAACCACTTTTCGCACTTGTGTTAGTGTTGAAAAACCACTTTTCGCACTTGTGTTAGTGTTGAAAAACCACTTTTCGCACTTGAGTTAGTGTTGAAAAACCACTTTTCGCACTTGTGTTAGTGTTGAAAAACCACTTTTCACACTTGTGTTGGTGCAGGAAACCACTTTTGCACTTGTATTACTGTGGAAAAAAAACACTTTTCGCACTTGTGTTAGTGTTGAAAAACCACAATTCGCACTTGTGTTAGTGTTGAAAAACCACTTTTTGCACTTGTGTTATTGTTGAAAAACCACTTTGCGCACTTGTGTTGGTGCAGGAAACCACTTTTGCACTTGTATTGGTGTTGAAAAACCACTTTTCGCACTTGTGTTAGTGTTGAAAAACCACAATTCGCACTTGTGTTAGTGTTGAAAAACCACTTTTCGCACTTGTGTTATTGTTGAAAAACCACTTTTCGCACTTGTGTTGGTGCAGGAAACCACTTTTGCACTTGTATTAGTGTGGAAAAACCACTTTTTGCACTTGTGATAGTGTTGAAAAACCACTTTTCGCACTTGTGTTAGTGTTGAAAAACCACTTTTCGCACTTGTGTTGCTGCAGGAAACCACTTTTGCACTTGTATTAGTGTGGAAAAACCACTTTTCGCACTTGTGTTAGTGTTGAAAAACCACTTTTGCACTTGTATTAGTGTGGAAAAAACACTTTTTGCACTTGTGATAGTGTTGAAAAAACACTTTTTGCACTTGTGTTAGTGTTGAAAAACCACTTTTCGCACATGTGTTGGTGCAGGAAACCACTTTTGCACTTGTATTAGTGTGGAAAAACCACTTTTCGCACTTGTGATAGTGTTGAAAAACCACTTTTCGCACTTGTGTTAGTGTTGAAAAACCACTTTTCGCACTTGTGTTAGTGTTGAAAAACCACTTTTCGCACTTGTGTTAGTGTTGAAAAACCACTTTTCGCACTTGTGTTGGTGCAGGAAACCACTTTTGCACTTGTATTAGTGTGGAAAAACCACTTTTTGCACTTGTGATAGTGTTGAAAAACCACTTTTCGCACTTGTGTTAGTGTTGAAAAACCACTTTTCGCAATTGTGTTGGTGCAGGAAACCACTTTTGCACTTGTATTAGTGTGGAAAAACCACTTTTCGCACTTGTGATAGTGTTGAAAAACCACTTTTCGCACTTGTGTTAGTGTTGAAAAACCACTTTTCGCACTTGTGTTAGTGTTGAAAAACCACTTTTCGCACTTGTGTTAGTGTTGAAAAACCACTTTTCGCACTTGTGTTGGTGCAGGAAACCACTTTTGCACTTGTATTAGTGTGGAAAAAACACTTTTCGCACTTGTGTTAGTGTTGAAAAACCACTTTTCGCACTTGTGCTAGTGTTGAAAAACCACTTTTCGCACTTGTGTTAGTGTTGAAAAAGCACTTTTCGCACTTGTGTTGGTGCAGGAAACCACTTTTGCACTTATATTAGTGTGGAAAAAACTTTTCGCACTTGTGTTAGTGTTGAAAAACCACTTTTCGCACTTGTGTTAGTGTTGAAAAACCACTTTTCGCACTTGTGTTATTGTTGAAAAACCACTTTTCGCACTTGTGTTGGTGCAGGAAACCACTTTTGCACTTGTATTAGTGTGGAAAAACCACTTTTCGCACTTGTGTTAGTGTTGAAAAACCACTTTTCGCACTTATGTTAGTGTTGAAAAACCACTTTTCGCACTTGTGTTAGTGTTGAAAAACCACTTTTCGCACTTGTGTTAGTGTTGAAAAACCACTTTTTGCACTTGTATTAGTGTGGAAAAACCACTTTTCGCACTTGTGATAGTGTTGAAAAACCACTTTTCGCACTTGTGATAGTGTTGAAAAACCACTTTTCGCACTTGTGTTAGTGTTGAAAAACCACTTTTCGCACTTGTGTTAGTGTTGAAAAACCACTTTTCGCACTTGTGTTGTTGCAGGAAACCACTTTTGCACTTGTATTAGTGTGGAAAAACCACTTTTTGCACTTGTGATAGTGTTGAAAAACCACTTTTCGCACTTGTGTTAGTGTTGAAAAACCACTTTTTGCACTTGTGTTGGTGCAGGAAACCACTTTTGCACTTGTATTAGTGTGGAAAAACCACTTTTCGCACTTGTGATAGTGTTGAAAAACCACTTTTCGCACTTGTGTTAGTGTTGAAAAACCACTTTTCGCACTTGTGTTATTGTTGAAAAACCACTTTTCGCACTTGTGTTAGTGTTGAAAAAGCACTTTTCGCACTTGTGTTGGTGCAGGAAACCACTTTTGCACTTATATTTGTGTGGAAAAAACTTTTCGCACTTGTGTTAGTGTTGAAAAACCACTTTTCGCACTTGTGTTAGTGTTGAAAAACCACTTTTCGCACTTGTGTTATTGTTGAAAAACCACTTTTCGCACTTGTGTTGGTGCAGGAAACCACTTTTGCACTTGTATTAGTGTGGAAAAACCACTTTTCGCACTTGTGATAGTGTTGAAAAACCACTTTTCGCACTTTATGTTAGTGTTGAAAAACCACTTTTCACACTTGTATTAGTGTTGAAAAACCACTTTTCGCACTTGTGTTAGTGTTGAAAAACCACTTTTCGCACTTGTGTTGGTGCAGGAAACCACTTTTGCACTTGTATTAGTGTGGAAAAACCACTTTTTGCACTTGTGATAGTGTTGAAAAACCACTTTTCGCACTTGTGTTAGTGTTGAAAAACCACTTTTCGCACTTGTGTTGCTGCAGGAAACCACTTTTGCACTTGTATTAGTGTGGAAAAACCACTTTTCGCACTTGTGTTAGTTTTGAAAAACCACTTTTGCACTTGTATTAGTGTGGAAAAAACACTTTTTGCACTTGTGATAGTGTTGAAAAAACACTTTTTGCACTTGTGTTAGTGTTGAAAAACCACTTTTCGCACATGTGTTGGTGCAGGAAACCACTTTTGCACTTGTATTAGTGTGGAAAAACCACTTTTCGCACTTGTGATAGTGTTGAAAAACCACTTTTCGCACTTGTGCTAGTGTTGAAAAACCACTTTTCGCCCTTGTGTTAGTGTTGAAAAACCACTTTTCCCACTTGTGTTGGTGCAGGAAACCACTTTTGCACTTGTATTAGTGTGGAAAATACACTTTTCGCACTTGTGATAGTGTTGAAAAACCACTTTTCGCACTTATGTTAGTGTTGAAAAACCACTTTTCGCACTTGTGTTGGTGTTGAAAAACCACTTTTCGCACTTGTGTTAGTGTTGAAAAACCACTTTTCGCACTTGTATTAGTGTGGAAAAACCACTTTTCGCACTTGTGATAGTGTTGAAAAACCACTTTTCGCACTTGTGATAGTGTTGAAAAACCACTTTTCGCACTTGTGTTAGTGTTGAAAAACCACTTTTCGCACTTGTGTTAGTGTTGAAAAACCACTTTTCGCACTTGTGTTGTTGCAGGAAACCACTTTTGCACTTGTATTAGTGTGGAAAAACCACTTTTTGCACTTGTGATAGTGTTGAAAAACCTCTTTTCGCACTTGTGTTAGTGTTGAAAAACCACTTTTCGCACTTGTGTTGGTGCAGGAAACCACTTTTGCACTTGTATTAGTGTGGAAAAACCACTTTTCGCACTTGTGATAGTGTTGAAAAACCACTTTTTGCACTTGTGATAGTGTTGAAAAACCACTTTTCGCACTTGTGTTAGTGTTGAAAAACCACTTTTGCACTTGTATTAGTGTGGAAAAAACACTTTTTGCACTTGTGATAGTGTTGAAAAAACACTTTTTGCACTTGTGTTAGTGTTGAAAAACCACTTTTCGCACTTGTGTTGGTGCAGGAAACCACTTTTGCACTTGTATTAGTGTGGAAAAACCACTTTTCGCACTTGTGTTAGTGTTGAAAAACCACTTTTCGCACTTGTGTTAGTGTTGAAAAACCACTTTTCGCACTTGAGTTAGTGTTGAAAAACCACTTTTCGCACTTGTGTTAGTGTTGAAAAACCACTTTTCACACTTGTGTTGGTGCAGGAAACCACTTTTGCACTTGTATTACTGTGGAAAAAAAACACTTTTCGCACTTGTGTTAGTGTTGAAAAACCACAATTCGCACTTGTGTTAGTGTTGAAAAACCACTTTTTGCACTTGTGTTATTGTTGAAAAACCACTTTGCGCACTTGTGTTGGTGCAGGAAACCACTTTTGCACTTGTATTGGTGTTGAAAAACCACTTTTCGCACTTGTGTTAGTGTTGAAAAACCACAATTCGCACTTGTGTTAGTGTTGAAAAACCACTTTTCGCACTTGTGTTATTGTTGAAAAACCACTTTTCGCACTTGTGTTGGTGCAGGAAACCACTTTTGCACTTGTATTAGTGTGGAAAAACCACTTTTTGCACTTGTGATAGTGTTGAAAAACCACTTTTCGCACTTGTGTTAGTGTTGAAAAACCACTTTTCGCACTTGTGTTGCTGCAGGAAACCACTTTTGCACTTGTATTAGTGTGGAAAAACCACTTTTCGCACTTGTGTTAGTGTTGAAAAACCACTTTTGCACTTGTATTAGTGTGGAAAAAACACTTTTTGCACTTGTGATAGTGTTGAAAAAACACTTTTTGCACTTGTGTTAGTGTTGAAAAACCACTTTTCGCACATGTGTTGGTGCAGGAAACCACTTTTGCACTTGTATTAGTGTGGAAAAACCACTTTTCGCACTTGTGATAGTGTTGAAAAACCACTTTTCGCACTTGTGTTAGTGTTGAAAAACCACTTTTCGCACTTGTGTTAGTGTTGAAAAACCACTTTTCGCACTTGTGTTAGTGTTGAAAAACCACTTTTCGCACTTGTGTTGGTGCAGGAAACCACTTTTGCACTTGTATTAGTGTGGAAAAACCACTTTTTGCACTTGTGATAGTGTTGAAAAACCACTTTTCGCACTTGTGTTAGTGTTGAAAAACCACTTTTCGCAATTGTGTTGGTGCAGGAAACCACTTTTGCACTTGTATTAGTGTGGAAAAACCACTTTTCGCACTTGTGATAGTGTTGAAAAACCACTTTTCGCACTTGTGTTAGTGTTGAAAAACCACTTTTCGCACTTGTGTTAGTGTTGAAAAACCACTTTTCGCACTTGTGTTAGTGTTGAAAAACCACTTTTCGCACTTGTGTTGGTGCAGGAAACCACTTTTGCACTTGTATTAGTGTGGAAAAAACACTTTTCGCACTTGTGTTAGTGTTGAAAAACCACTTTTCGCACTTGTGCTAGTGTTGAAAAACCACTTTTCGCACTTGTGTTAGTGTTGAAAAAGCACTTTTCGCACTTGTGTTGGTGCAGGAAACCACTTTTGCACTTATATTAGTGTGGAAAAAACTTTTCGCACTTGTGTTAGTGTTGAAAAACCACTTTTCGCACTTGTGTTAGTGTTGAAAAACCACTTTTCGCACTTGTGTTATTGTTGAAAAACCACTTTTCGCACTTGTGTTGGTGCAGGAAACCACTTTTGCACTTGTATTAGTGTGGAAAAACCACTTTTCGCACTTGTGTTAGTGTTGAAAAACCACTTTTCGCACTTATGTTAGTGTTGAAAAACCACTTTTCGCACTTGTGTTAGTGTTGAAAAACCACTTTTCGCACTTGTGTTAGTGTTGAAAAACCACTTTTTGCACTTGTATTAGTGTGGAAAAACCACTTTTCGCACTTGTGATAGTGTTGAAAAACCACTTTTCGCACTTGTGATAGTGTTGAAAAACCACTTTTCGCACTTGTGTTAGTGTTGAAAAACCACTTTTCGCACTTGTGTTAGTGTTGAAAAACCACTTTTCGCACTTGTGTTGTTGCAGGAAACCACTTTTGCACTTGTATTAGTGTGGAAAAACCACTTTTTGCACTTGTGATAGTGTTGAAAAACCACTTTTCGCACTTGTGTTAGTGTTGAAAAACCACTTTTTGCACTTGTGTTGGTGCAGGAAACCACTTTTGCACTTGTATTAGTGTGGAAAAACCACTTTTCGCACTTGTGATAGTGTTGAAAAACCACTTTTCGCACTTGTGTTAGTGTTGAAAAACCACTTTTCGCACTTGTGTTATTGTTGAAAAACCACTTTTCGCACTTGTGTTAGTGTTGAAAAAGCACTTTTCGCACTTGTGTTGGTGCAGGAAACCACTTTTGCACTTATATTTGTGTGGAAAAAACTTTTCGCACTTGTGTTAGTGTTGAAAAACCACTTTTCGCACTTGTGTTAGTGTTGAAAAACCACTTTTCGCACTTGTGTTATTGTTGAAAAACCACTTTTCGCACTTGTGTTGGTGCAGGAAACCACTTTTGCACTTGTATTAGTGTGGAAAAACCACTTTTCGCACTTGTGATAGTGTTGAAAAACCACTTTTCGCACTTTATGTTAGTGTTGAAAAACCACTTTTCACACTTGTATTAGTGTTGAAAAACCACTTTTCGCACTTGTGTTAGTGTTGAAAAACCACTTTTCGCACTTGTGTTGGTGCAGGAAACCACTTTTGCACTTGTATTAGTGTGGAAAAACCACTTTTTGCACTTGTGATAGTGTTGAAAAACCACTTTTCGCACTTGTGTTAGTGTTGAAAAACCACTTTTCGCACTTGTGTTGCTGCAGGAAACCACTTTTGCACTTGTATTAGTGTGGAAAAACCACTTTTCGCACTTGTGTTAGTTTTGAAAAACCACTTTTGCACTTGTATTAGTGTGGAAAAAACACTTTTTGCACTTGTGATAGTGTTGAAAAAACACTTTTTGCACTTGTGTTAGTGTTGAAAAACCACTTTTCGCACATGTGTTGGTGCAGGAAACCACTTTTGCACTTGTATTAGTGTGGAAAAACCACTTTTCGCACTTGTGATAGTGTTGAAAAACCACTTTTCGCACTTGTGTTAGTGTTGAAAAACCACTTTTCGCACTTGTGTTAATGTTGAAAAACCACTTTTCGCACTTGTGTTAGTGTTGAAAAACCACTTTTCGCACTTGTGTTGGTGCAGGAAACCACTTTTGCACTTGTATTAGTGTGGAAAAACCACTTTTTGCACTTGTGATAGTGTTGAAAAACCACTTTTCGCACTTGTGTTAGTGTTGAAAAACCACTTTTCGCACTTGTGTTGGTGCAGGAAACCACTTTTGCACTTGTATTAGTGTGGAAAAACCACTTTTCGCACTTGTGATAGTGTTGAAAAACCACTTTTCGCACTTGTGTTAGTGTTGAAAAACCACTTTTCGCACTTGTGTTAGTGTTGAAAAACCACTTTTCGCACTTGTGTTAGTGTTGAAAAACCACTTTTCGCACTTGTGTTGGTGCAGGAAACCACTTTTGCACTTGTATTAGTGTGGAAAAAACACTTTTCGCACTTGTGTTAGTGTTGAAAAACCACTTTTCGCACTTGTGCTAGTGTTGAAAAACCACTTTTCGCACTTGTGTTAGTGTTGAAAAAGCACTTTTCGCACTTGTGTTGGTGCAGGAAACCACTTTTGCACTTATATTAGTGTGGAAAAAACTTTTCGCACTTGTGTTAGTGTTGAAAAACCACTTTTCGCACTTGTGTTAGTGTTGAAAAACCACTTTTCGCACTTGTGTTATTGTTGAAAAACCACTTTTCGCACTTGTGTTGGTGCAGGAAACCACTTTTGCACTTGTATTAGTGTGGAAAAACCACTTTTCGCACTTGTGTTAGTGTTGAAAAACCACTTTTCGCACTTATGTTAGTGTTGAAAAACCACTTTTCGCACTTGTGTTAGTGTTGAAAAACCACTTTTCGCACTTGTGTTAGTGTTGAAAAACCACTTTTTGCACTTGTATTAGTGTGGAAAAACCACTTTTCGCACTTGTGATAGTGTTGAAAAACCACTTTTCGCACTTGTGATAGTGTTGAAAAACCACTTTTCGCACTTGTGTTAGTGTTGAAAAACCACTTTTCGCACTTGTGTTAGTGTTGAAAAACCACTTTTCGCACTTGTGTTGTTGCAGGAAACCACTTTTGCACTTGTATTAGTGTGGAAAAACCACTTTTTGCACTTGTGATAGTGTTGAAAAACCACTTTTCGCACTTGTGTTAGTGTTGAAAAACCACTTTTTGCACTTGTGTTGGTGCAGGAAACCACTTTTGCACTTGTATTAGTGTGGAAAAACCACTTTTCGCACTTGTGATAGTGTTGAAAAACCACTTTTCGCACTTGTGTTAGTGTTGAAAAACCACTTTTCGCACTTGTGTTAGTGTTGAAAAACCACTTTTCGCACTTGTGTTAGTGTTGAAAAAGCACTTTTCGCACTTGTGTTGGTGCAGGAAACCACTTTTGCACTTATATTAGTGTGGAAAAAACTTTTCGCACTTGTGTTAGTGTTGAAAAACCACTTTTCGCACTTGTGTTAGTGTTGAAAAACCACTTTTCGCACTTGTGTTATTGTTGAAAAACCACTTTTCGCACTTGTGTTGGTGCAGGAAACCACTTTTGCACTTGTATTAGTGTGGAAAAACCACTTTTCGCACTTGTGTTAGTGTTGAAAAACCACTTTTCGCACTTATGTTAGTGTTGAAAAACCACTTTTCGCACTTGTGTTAGTGTTGAAAAACCACTTTTCGCACTTGTGTTAGTGTTGAAAAACCACTTTTTGCACTTGTATTAGTGTGGAAAAACCACTTTTCGCACTTGTGATAGTGTTGAAAAACCACTTTTCGCACTTGTGATAGTGTTGAAAAACCACTTTTCGCACTTGTGTTAGTGTTGAAAAACCACTTTTCGCACTTGTGTTAGTGTTGAAAAACCACTTTTCACACTTGTGTTGTTGCAGGAAACCACTTTTGCACTTGTATTAGTGTGGAAAAACCACTTTTTGCACTTGTGATAGTGTTGAAAAACCACTTTTCGCACTTGTGTTAGTGTTGAAAAACCACTTTTCGCACTTGTGTTGGTGCAGGAAACCACTTTTGCACTTGTATTAGTGTGGAAAAACCACTTTTCGCACTTGTGATAGTGTTGAAAAACCACTTTTCGCACTTGTGTTAGTGTTGAAAAACCACTTTTCGCACTTGTGTTAGTGTTGAAAAACCACTTTTCGCACTTGTGTTAGTGTTGAAAAACCACTTTTCGCACTTGTGTTGGTGCAGGAAACTACTTTTGCACTTGTATTAGTGTGGAAAAAACACTTTTCGCACTTGTGCTCGTGTTGAAAAACCACTTTTCGCTCTTGTGTTAGTGTTGAAAAACCACTTTTCCCACTTGTGTTGGTGCAGGAAACCACTTTTGCACTTGTATTAGTGTGGAAAAAACACTTTTCGCACTTGTGATAGTGTTGAAAAACCACTTTTCGCACTTATGTTAGTGTTGAAAAACCACTTTTCGCACTTATGTTAGTGTTGAAAAACCACTTTTCGCACTTGTGTTGGTGTTGAAAAACCACTTTTCGCACTTGTGTTAGTGTTGAAAAACCACTTTTCGCACTTGTATTAGTGTGGAAAAACCACCTTTCGCACTTGTGATAGTGTTGAAAAACCACTTTTCGCACTTGTGATAGTGTTGAAAAACCACTTTTCGCACTTGTGTTAGTGTTGAAAAACCACTTTTCGCACTTGTGTTAGTGTTGAAAAACCACTTTTCGCACTTGTGTTGTTGCAGGAAACCACTTTTGCACTTGTATTAGTGTGGAAAAACCACTTTTTGCACTTGTGATAGTGTTGAAAAACCACTTTTCGCACTTGTGTTAGTGTTGAAAAACCACTTTTCGCACTTGTGTTGGTGCAGGAAACCACTTTTGCACTTGTATTAGTGTGGAAAAACCACTTTTCGCACTTGTGATAGTGTTGAAAAACCACTTTTCGCACTTGTGTTAGTGTTGAAAAACCACTTTTCGCACTTGTGTTAGTGTTGAAAAACCACTTTTCGCACTTGTGTTGGTGCAGGAAACCACTTTTGCACTTGTATTCGTGTGGAAAAACCACATTTCTCACTTGTGTTAGTGTTGAAAAACCACTTTTCGCACTTGTGTTAGTGTTGAAAATCCACTTTTCGCACTTGTGTTGGTGCAGGAAACCACTTTTGCACTTGTATTAGTGTGGAAAAACCACTTTTTGCACTTGTGTTAGTGTTGAAAAACCACTTTTCGCACTTGTATTAGTGTTGAAAAACCACTTTTCGCACTTGTGTTGGTGCAGGAAACCACTTTTGCACTTGTATTAGTGTGGAAAAACCACTTTTTGCACTTGTGATAGTGTTGAAAAACCACTTTTCGCACTTGTGTTGGTGCAGGAAACCACTTTTGCACTTGTATTAGTGTGGAAAAACCACCTTTCGCACTTGTGTTAGTGTTGAAAAACCACTTTTCGCACTTGTGTTAGTGTTGAAAAACCACTTTTTGCACTTGTGTTGGTGCAGGAAACCACTTTTGTACTTGTATTGGTATTGAAAAACCACTTTTTGCACTTGTGATAGTGTTGAAAAACCACTTTTTGCACTTGTGATAGTGTTGAAAAACCACTTTTCGCACTTGTGTTATTGTTGAAAAACCACTTTTGCACTTGTATTAGTGTGGAAAAAACACTTTTTGCACTTGTGATAGTGTTGAAAAAACACTTTTTGCACTTGTGTTAGTGTTGAAAAACCACTTTTCGCACTTGTGTTGGTGCAGGAAACCACTTTTGCACTTGTATTAGTGTGGAAAAACCACATTTCTCACTTGTGTTAGTGTTGAAAAACCACTTTTCGCACTTGTGTTAGTGTTGAAAATCCACTTTTCGCACTTGTGTTGGTGCAGGAAACCACTTTTGCACTTGTATTAGTGTGGAAAAACCACTTTTTGCACTTGTGTTAGTGTTGAAAAACCACTTTTCGCACTTGTATTAGTGTTGAAAAACCACTTTTCGCACTTGTGTTGGTGCAGGAAACCACTTTTGCACTTGTATTAGTGTGGAAAAACCACTTTTTGCACTTGTGATAGTGTTGAAAAACCACTTTTCGCACTTGTGTTGGTGCAGGAAACCACTTTTGCACTTGTATTAGTGTGGAAAAACCACTTTTCGCACTTGTGTTAGTGTTGAAAAATCACTTTTCGCACTTGTGTTAGTGTTGAAAAACCACTTTTTGCACTTGTGTTGGTGCAGGAAACCACTTTTGCACTTGTATTGGTGTTGAAAAACCACTTTTTGCACTTGTGATAGTGTTGAAAAACCACTTTTTGCACTTGTGATAGTGTTGAAAAACCACTTTTCGCACTTGTGTTAGTGTTGAAAAACCACTTTTGCACTTGTATTAGTGTGGAAAAAACACTTTTTGCACTTGTGATAGTGTTGAAAAAACACTTTTTGCACTTGGGTTAGTGTTGAAAAACCACTTTTCGCACTTGTGTTGGTGCAGGAAACCACTTTTGCACTTGTATTAGTGTGGAAAAACCACTTTTTGCACTTGCGTTAGTGTTGAAAAACCACTTTTCGCACTTGTGTTGGTGTTGAAAAACCACTTTTCGCACTTGTGTTGGTGCAGGAAACCACTTTTGCACTTGTATTAGTGTGGAAAAACCACTTTTCGCACTTGTGATAGTGTTGAAAAACCACTTTTCGCACTTTATGTTAGTGTTGAAAAACCACTTTTCACACTTGTGTTAGTGTTGAAAAACCACTTTTCGCACTTGTGTTAGTGTTGAAAAACCACTTTTCGCACTTGTGTTGGTGCAGGAAACCACTTTTGCACTTGTATTAGTGTGGAAAAACCACTTTTTGCACTTGTGATAGTGTTGAAAAACCACTTTTCGCACTTGTGTTAGTGTTGAAAAACCACTTTTCGCACTTGTGTTGCTGCAGGAAACCACTTTTGCACTTGTATTAGTGTGGAAAAACCACTTTTCGCACTTGTGTTAGTGTTGAAAAACCACTTTTGCACTTGTATTAGTGTGGAAAAAACACTTTTTGCACTTGTGATAGTGTTGAAAAAACACTTTTTGCACTTGTGTTAGTGTTGAAAAACCACTTTTCGCACATGTGTTGGTGCAGGAAACCACTTTTGCACTTGTATTAGTGTGGAAAAACCACTTTTCGCACTTGTGATAGTGTTGAAAAACCACTTTTCGCACTTGTGTTAGTGTTGAAAAACCACTTTTCGCACTTGTGTTAGTGTTGAAAAACCACTTTTCGCACTTGTGTTAGTGTTGAAAAACCACTTTTCGCACTTGTGTTGGTGCAGGAAACCACTTTTGCACTTGTATTAGTGTGGAAAAACCACTTTTTGCACTTGTGATAGTGTTGAAAAACCACTTTTCGCACTTGTGTTAGTGTTGAAAAACCACTTTTCGCACTTGTGTTGGTGCAGGAAACCACTTTTGCACTTGTATTAGTGTGGAAAAACCACTTTTCGCACTTGTGATAGTGTTGAAAAACCACTTTTCGCACTTGTGTTAGTGTTGAAAAACCACTTTTCGCACTTGTGTTAGTGTTGAAAAACCACTTTTCGCACTTGTGTTAGTGTTGAAAAACCACTTTTCGCACTTGTGTTGGTGCAGGAAACCACTTTTGCACTTGTATTAGTGTGGAAAAAACACTTTTCGCACTTGTGTTAGTGTTGAAAAACCACTTTTCGCACTTGTGTTAGTGTTGAAAAACCACTTTTCGCACTTGTGTTGGTGCAGGAAACCACTTTTGCACTTGTATTAGTGTGGAAAAAACACTTTTCGCACTTGTGTTAGTGTTGAAAAACCACTTTTCGCACTTGTGCTAGTGTTGAAAAACCACTTTTTGCACTTGTGTTAGTGTTGAAAAAGCACTTTTCGCACTTGTGTTGGTGCAGGAAACCACTTTTGCACTTATATTAGTGTGGAAAAAACTTTTCGCACTTGTGTTAGTGTTGAAAAACCACTTTTCGCACTTGTGTTAGTGTTGAAAAACCACTTTTCGCACTTGTGTTATTGTTGAAAAACCACTTTTCGCACTTGTGTTGGTGCAGGAAACCACTTTTGCACTTGTATTAGTGTGGAAAAACCACTTTTCGCACTTGTGTTAGTGTTGAAAAACCACTTTTCGCACTTATGTTAGTGTTGAAAAACCACTTTTCGCACTTGTGTTAGTGTTGAAAAACCACTTTTCGCACTTGTGTTAGTGTTGAAAAACCACTTTTTGCACTTGTATTAGTGTGGAAAAACCACTTTTCGCACTTGTGATAGTGTTGAAAAACCACTTTTCGCACTTGTGATAGTGTTGAAAAACCACTTTTCGCACTTGTGTTAGTGTTGAAAAACCACTTTTCGCACTTGTGTTAGTGTTGAAAAACCACTTTTCGCACTTGTGTTGTTGCAGGAAACCACTTTTGCACTTGTATTAGTGTGGAAAAACCACTTTTTGCACTTGTGATGGTGTTGAAAAACCACTTTTTGCACTTGTGTTAGTGTTGAAAAACCACTTTTCGCACTTGTGTTGGTGCAGGAAACCACTTTTGCACTTGTATTAGTGTGGAAAAACCACTTTTCGCACTTGTGATAGTGTTGAAAAACCACTTTTCGCACTTGTGTTAGTGTTGAAAAACCACTTTTCGCACTTGTGTTAGTGTTGAAAAACCACTTTTCGCACTTGTGTTAGTGTTGAAAAACCACTTTTCGCACTTGTGTTGGTGCAGGAAACTACTTTTGCACTTGTATTAGTGTGGAAAAAACACTTTTCGCACTTGTGCTAGTGTTGAAAAACCACTTTTCGCACTTGTGTTAGTGTTGAAAAACCACTTTTCCCACTTGTGTTGGTGCAGGAAACCACTTTTGCACTTGTATTAGTGTGGAAAAAACACTTTTCGCACTTGTGATAGTGTTGAAAAACCACTTTTCGCACTTATGTTAGTGTTGAAAAACCACTTTTCGCACTTATGTTAGTGTTGAAAAACCACTTTTCGCACTTGTGTTGGTGTTGAAAAACCACTTTTCGCACTTGTGTTAGTGTTGAAAAACCACTTTTCGCACTTGTATTAGTGTGGAAAAACCACTTTTTCCACTTGTGATAGTGTTGAAAAACCACTTTTTGCACTTGTGATAGTGTTGAAAAACCACTTTTCGCACTTGTGTTAGTGTTGAAAAACCACTTTTCGCACTTGTGTTAGTGTTGAAAAACCACTTTTCGCACTTGTGTTGTTGCAGGAAACCACTTTTGCACTTGTATTAGTGTGGAAAAACCACTTTTTGCACTTGTGATAGTGTTGAAAAACCACTTTTCGCACTTGTGTTAGTGTTGAAAAACCACTTTTCGCACTTGTGTTGGTGCAGGAAACCACTTTTGCACTTGTATTAGTGTGGAAAAACCACTTTTCGCACTTGTGATAGTGTTGAAAAACCACTTTTCGCACTTGTGTTAGTGTTGAAAAACCACTTTTCGCACTTGTGTTAGTGTTGAAAAACCACTTTTCGCACTTGTGTTGGTGCAGGAAACCACTTTTGCGCTTGTATTCGTGTGGAAAAACCACATTTCTCACTTGTGTTAGTGTTGAAAAACCACTTTTCGCACTTGTGTTAGTGTTGAAAATCCACTTTTCGCACTTGTGTTGGTGCAGGAAACCACTTTTGCACTTGTATTAGTGTGGAAAAACCACTTTTTGCACTTGTGTTAGTGTTGAAAAACCACTTTTCGCACTTGTATTAGTGTTGAAAAACCACTTTTCGCACTTGTGTTGGTGCAGGAAACCACTTTTGCACTTGTATTAGTGTGGAAAAACCACTTTTTACACTTGTGATAGTGTTGAAAAACCACTTTTCGCACTTGTGTTGGTGCAGGAAACCACTTTTGCACTTGTATTAGTGTGGAAAAACCACCTTTCGCACTTGTGTTAGTGTTGAAAAACCACTTTTCGCACTTGTGTTAGTGTTGAAAAACCACTTTTCGCACTTGTGTTGGTGCAGGAAACCACTTTTGCACTTGTATTAGTGTGGAAAAACCACTTTTCGCACTTGTGATAGTGTTGAAAAACCACTTTTCGCACTTGTGTTAGTGTTGAAAAACCACTTTTCGCACTTGTGTTAGTGTTGAAAAACCACTTTTCGCACTTGTGTTAGTGTTGAAAAACCACTTTTCGCACTTGTGTTGGTGCAGGAAACTACTTTTGCACTTGTATTAGTGTGGAAAAAACACTTT
This sequence comes from Myxine glutinosa, assembly GCF_964187855.1. NCBI lineage: Eukaryota > Metazoa > Chordata > Myxini > Myxiniformes > Myxinidae > Myxine > Myxine glutinosa. Next base: position 121,835 of record NW_027616604.1, on the reverse strand, counting down.
TCGCACTTGTGCTCGTGTTGAAAAACCACTTTTCGCACTTGTGTTAGTGTTGAAAAACCACTTTTCCCACTTGTGTTGGTGCAGGAAACCACTTTTGCACTTGTATTAGTGTGGAAAAAACACTTTTCGCACTTGTGATAGTGTTGAAAAACCACTTTTCGCACTTATGTTAGTGTTGAAAAACCACTTTTCGCACTTATGTTAGTGTTGAAAAACCACTTTTCGCACTTGTGTTGGTGTTGAAAAACCACTTTTCGCACTTGTGTTAGTGTTGAAAAACCACTTTTCGCACTTGTATTAGTGTGGAAAAACCACCTTTCGCACTTGTGATAGTGTTGAAAAACCACTTTTCGCACTTGTGATAGTGTTGAAAAACCACTTTTCGCACTTGTGTTAGTGTTGAAAAACCACTTTTCGCACTTGTGTTAGTGTTGAAAAACCACTTTTCGCACTTGTGTTAGTGTTGAAAATCCACTTTTCGCACTTGTGTTGGTGCAGGAAACCACTTTTGCACTTGTATTAGTGTGGAAAAACCACTTTTTGCACTTGTGTTAGTGTTGAAAAACCACTTTTCGCACTTGTATTAGTGTTGAAAAACCACTTTTCGCACTTGTGTTGGTGCAGGAAACCACTTTTGCACTTGTATTAGTGTGGAAAAACCACTTTTTGCACTTGTGATAGTGTTGAAAAACCACTTTTCGCACTTGTGTTGGTGCAGGAAACCACTTTTGCACTTGTATTAGTGTGGAAAAACCACTTTTCGCACTTGTGTTAGTGTTGAAAAACCACTTTTCGCACTTGTGTTAGTGTTGAAAAACCACTTTTTGCACTTGTGTTGGTGCAGGAAACCACTTTTGCACTTGTATTGGTGTTGAAAAACAACTTTTTGCACTTGTGATAGTGTTGAAAAACCACTTTTTGCACTTGTGATAGTGTTGAAAAACCACTTTTCGCACTTGTGTTAGTGTTGAAAAACCACTTTTGCACTTGTATTAGTGTGGAAAAAACACTTTTTGCACTTGTGATAGTGTTGAAAAAACACTTTTTGCACTTGGGTTAGTGTTGAAAAACCACTTTTCGCACTTGTGTTGGTGCAGGAAACCACTTTTGCACTTGTATTAGTGTTGAAAAACCACTTTTTGCACTTGTGTTGGTGCAGGAAACCACTTTTGCACTTGTATTGGTGTTGAAAAACAACTTTTTGCACTTGTGATAGTGTTGAAAAACCACTTTTCGCACTTGTGTTGGTGCAGGAAATCACTTTTGCACTTGTATTAGTGTGGAAAAACCACTTTTTGCACTTGTGTTAGTGTTGAAAAACCACTTTTCGCACTTGTATTAGTGTTGAAAAACCACTTTTCGCACTTGTGTTGGTGCAGGAAACCACTTTTGCACTTGTATTAGTGTGGAAAAACCACTTTTTGCACTTGTGATAGTGTTGAAAAACCACTTTTCGCACTTGTGTTGGTGCAGGAAACCACTTTTGCACTTGTATTAGTGTGGAAAAACCACTTTTCGCACTTGTGTTAGTGTTGAAAAACCACTTTTCGCACTTGTGTTAGTGTTGAAAAACCACTTTTTGCACTTGTGTTGGTGCAGGAAACCACTTTTGCACTTGTATTGGTGTTGAAAAACAACTTTTTGCACTTGTGATAGTGTTGAAAAACCACTTTTTGCACTTGTGATAGTGTTGAAAAACCACTTTTCGCACTTGTGTTAGTGTTGAAAAACCACTTTTGCACTTGTATTAGTGTGGAAAAAACACTTTTTGCACTTGTGATACTGTTGAAAAAACACTTTTTGCACTTGGGTTAGTGTTGAAAAACCACTTTTCGCACTTGTGTTGGTGCAGGAAACCACTTTTGCACTTGTATTAGTGTGGAAAAACCACTTTTTGCACTTGTGATAGTGTTGAAAAACCACTTTTCGCACTTGTGTTGGTGCAGGAAACCACTTTTGCACTTGTATTAGTGTGGAAAAACCACTTTTTGCACTTGTGATAGTGTTGAAAAACCACTTTTCGCACTTGTGTTAGTGTTGAAAAACCACTTTTCGCACTTGTGTTGCTGCAGGAAACCACTTTTGTACTTGTATTAGTGTGGAAAAACCACTTTTCGCACTTGTGTTAGTGTTGAAAAACCACTTTTGCACTTGTATTAGTGTGGAAAAAACACTTTTTGCACTTGTGATAGTGTTGAAAAAACACTTTTTGCACTTGTGTTAGTGTTGAAAAACCACTTTTCGCACATGTGTTGGTGCAGGAAACCACTTTTGCACTTGTATTAGTGTGGAAAAACCACTTTTCGCACTTGTGTTAGTGTTGAAAAACCACTTTTCGCACTTGTGTTAGTGTTGAAAAACCACTTTTTGCACTTGTGTTGGTGCAGGAAACCACTTTTGCACTTGTATTGGTGTTGAAAAACAACTTTTTGCACTTGTGATAGTGTTGAAAAACCACTTTTTGCACTTGTGATAGTGTTGAAAAACCACTTTTCGCACTTGTGTTAGTGTTGAAAAACCACTTTTGCACTTGTATTAGTGTGGAAAAAACACTTTTTGCACTTGTGATAGTGTTGAAAAAACACTTTTTGCACTTGGGTTAGTGTTGAAAAACCACTTTTCGCACTTGTGTTGGTGCAGGAAACCACTTTTGCACTTGTATTAGTGTGGAAAAACCACTTTTTGCACTTGTGATAGTGTTGAAAAACCACTTTTCGCACTTGTGTTGGTGCAGGAAACCACTTTTGCACTTGTATTAGTGTGGAAAAACCACTTTTCGCACTTGTGTTAGTGTTGAAAAACCACTTTTCGCACTTGTGTTAGTGTTGAAAAACCACTTTTTGCACTTGTGTTGGTGCAGGAAACCACTTTTGCACTTGTATTGGTGTTGAAAAACAACTTTTTGCACTTGTGATAGTGTTGAAAAACCACTTTTTGCACTTGTGATAGTGTTGAAAAACCACTTTTCGCACTTGTGTTAGTGTTGAAAAACCACTTTTGCACTTGTATTAGTGTGGAAAAAACACTTTTTGCACTTGTGATAGTGTTGAAAAAACACTTTTTGCACTTGGGTTAGTGTTGAAAAACCACTTTTCGCACTTGTGTTGCTGCAGGAAACCACTTTTGTACTTGTATTAGTGTGGAAAAACCACTTTTCGCACTTGTGTTAGTGTTGAAAAACCACTTTTGCACTTGTATTAGTGTGGAAAAAACACTTTTTGCACTTGTGATAGTGTTGAAAAAACACTTTTTGCACTTGTGTTAGTGTTGAAAAACCACTTTTCGCACATGTGTTGGTGCAGGAAACCACTTTTGCACTTGTATTAGTGTGGAAAAACCACTTTTCGCACTTGTGATAGTGTTGAAAAACCACTTTTCGCACTTGTGTTAGTGTTGAAAAACCACTTTTTGCACTTGTGTTAGTGTTGAAAAACCACTTTTCGCACTTGTGTTAGTGTTGAAAAACCACTTTTCGCACTTGTGTTGGTGCAGGAAACCACTTTTGCACTTGTATTAGTGTGGAAAAACCACTTTTTGCACTTGTGATAGTGTTGAAAAACCACTTTTCGCACTTGTGTTAGTGTTGAAAAACCACTTTTCGCACTTGTGTTGGTGCAGGAAACCACTTTTGCACTTGTATTAGTGTGGAAAAAACACTTTTCGCACTTGTGATAGTGTTGAAAAACCACTTTTCGCACTTGTGTTAGTGTTGAAAAACCACTTTTCGCACTTGTGTTGGTGCAGGAAACCACTTTTGCACTTGTATTAGTGTGGAAAAACCACTTTTCGCACTTGTGATAGTGTTGAAAAACCACTTTTCGCACTTGTGTTAGTGTTGAAAAAACACTTTTCGCACTTGTGTTGGTGCAGGAAACCACTTTTGCACTTGTATTAGTGTGGAAAAACCAATTTTTGCACTTGTGATAGTGTTGAAAAACCACTTTTCGCACTTGTGTTAGTGTTGAAAAACCACTTTTCGCACTTGTGTTGGTGCAGGAAACCACTTTTGCACTTGTATTAGTGTGGAAAAAACACTTTTCGCACTTGTGATAGTGTTGAAAAACCACTTTTCGCACTTGTGTTAGTGTTGAAATACCACTTTTCGCACTTGTGTTAGTGTTGAAAAACCACTTTTCGCACTTGTGTTAGTGTTGAAAAACCACTTTTCGCACTTGTGTTGGTGCAGGAAACCACTTTTGCACTTGTATTAGTGTGGAAAAAACACTTTTCGCACTTGTGTTAGTGTTGAAAAACCACTTTTCGCACTTGTGTTAGTGTTGAAAAACCACTTTTCGCACTTGTGTTGGTGCAGGAAACCACTTTTGCACTTGTATTAGTGTGGAAAAAACACTTTTCGCACTTGTGTTAGTGTTGAAAAACCACTTTTCGCACTTGTGCTAGTGTTGAAAAACCACTTTTCGCACTTGTGTTAGTGTTGAAAAAGCACTTTTCGCACTTGTGTTGGTGCAGGAAACCACTTTTGCACTTATATTAGTGTGGAAAAAACTTTTCGCACTTGTGTTAGTGTTGAAAAACCACTTTTCGCACTTGTGTTAGTGTTGAAAAACCACTTTTCGCACTTGTGTTATTGTTGAAAAACCACTTTTCGCACTTGTGTTGGTGCAGGAAACCACTTTTGCACTTGTATTAGTGTGGAAAAAACACTTTTCGCACTTGTGTTAGTGTTGAAAAACCACTTTTCGCACTTGTGTTAGTGTTGAAAAACACCTTTTCGCACTTGTGTTGGTGCAGGAAACCACTTTTGCACTTGTATTAGTGTGGAAAAAACACTTTTCGCACTTGTGATAGTGTTGGAAAAAACACTTTTTGCACTTGTGTTAGTATGAAAAACCACTTTTCGCACTTGTGTTGGTGCAGGAAACCACTTTTGCACTTGTATTAGTGTGGAAAAAACACTTTTCGCACTTGTGCTAGTGTTGAAAAACCACTTTTCGCCCTTGTGTTAGTGTTGAAAAACCACTTTTCCCACTTGTGTTGGTGCAGGAAACCACTTTTGCACTTGTATTAGTGTGGAAAAAACACTTTTCGCACTTGTGATAGTGTTGAAAAACCACTTTTCGCACTTATGTTAGTGTTGAAAAACCACTTTTCGCACTTGTGTTGGTGTTGAAAAACCACTTTTCGCACTTGTGTTAGTGTTGAAAAACCACTTTTCGCACTTGTATTAGTGTGGAAAAACCACTTTTCGCACTTGTGATAGTGTTGAAAAACCACTTTTCGCACTTGTGATAGTGTTGAAAAACCACTTTTCGCACTTGTGTTAGTGTTGAAAAACCACTTTTCGCACTTGTGTTAGTGTTGAAAAACCACTTTTCGCACTTGTGTTGTTGCAGGAAACCACTTTTGCACTTGTATTAGTGTGGAAAAACCACTTTTTGCACTTGTGATAGTGTTGAAAAACCACTTTTCGCACTTGTGTTAGTGTTGAAAAACCACTTTTCGCACTTGTGTTGGTGCAGGAAACCACTTTTGCACTTGTATTAGTGTGGAAAAACCACTTTTCGCACTTGTGATAGTGTTGAAAAACCACTTTTCGCACTTGTGTTAGTGTTGAAAAACCACTTTTCGCACTTGTGTTAGTGTTGAAAAACCACTTTTCGCACTTGTGTTGGTGCAGGAAACCACTTTTGCACTTGTATTCGTGTGGAAAAACCACATTTCTCACTTGTGTTAGTGTTGAAAAACCACTTTTCGCACTTGTGTTAGTGTTGAAAATCCACTTTTCGCACTTGTGTTGGTGCAGGAAACCACTTTTGCACTTGTATTAGTGTGGAAAAACCACTTTTTGCACTTGTGTTAGTGTTGAAAAACCACTTTTCACACTTGTATTAGTGTTGAAAAACCACTTTTCGCACTTGTGTTGGTGCAGGAAACCACTTTTGCACTTGTATTAGTGTGGAAAAACCACTTTTTGCACTTGTGATAGTGTTGAAAAACCACTTTTCGCACTTGTGTTGGTGCAGGAAACCACTTTTGCACTTGTATTAGTGTGGAAAAACCACTTTTCGCACTTGTGTTAGTGTTGAAAAACCACTTTTTGCACTTGTGTTAGTGTTGAAAAACCACTTTTTGCACTTGTGTTGGTGCAGGAAACCACTTTTGCACTTGTATTGGTGTTGAAAAACCACTTTTTGCACTTGTGATAGTGTTGAAAAACCACTTTTTGCACTTGTGATAGTGTTGAAAAACCACTTTTCGCACTTGTGTTAGTGTTGAAAAACCACTTTTGCACTTGTATTAGTGTGGAAAAAACACTTTTTGCACTTGTGATAGTGTTGAAAAAACACTTTTTGCACTTGTGTTAGTGTTGAAAAACCACTTTTCGCACTTGTGTTGGTGCAGGAAACCACTTTTGCACTTGTATTAGTGTGGAAAAACCACTTTTCGCACTTGCGTTAGTGTTGAAAAACCACTTTTCGCACTTGTGTTGGTGTTGAAAAACCACTTTTCGCACTTGTGTTGGTGCAGGAAACCACTTTTGCACTTGTATTAGTGTGGAAAAACCACTTTTCGCACTTGTGATAGTGTTGAAAAACCACTTTTCGCACTTTATGTTAGTGTTGAAAAACCACTTTTCACACTTGTGTTAGTGTTGAAAAACCACTTTTCGCACTTGTGTTAGTGTGGAAAAATCACTTTTCGCACTTGTGTTGGTGCAGGAAACCACTTTTGCACTTGTATTGGTGTTGAAAAACCACTTTTTGCACTTGTGATAGTGTTGAAAAACCACTTTTTGCACTTGTGATAGTGTTGAAAAACCACTTTTCGCACTTGTGTTAGTGTTGAAAAACCACTTTTGCACTTGTATTAGTGTGGAAAAAACACTTTTTGCACTTGTGATAGTGTTGAAAAAACACTTTTTGCACTTGTGTTAGTGTTGAAAAACCACTTTTCGCACTTGTGTTGGTGCAGGAAACCACTTTTGCACTTGTATTAGTGTGGAAAAACCACATTTCTCACTTGTGTTAGTGTTGAAAAACCACTTTTCGCACTTGTGTTAGTGTTGAAAATCCACTTTTCGCACTTGTGTTGGTGCAGGAAACCACTTTTGCACTTGTATTAGTGTGGAAAAACCACTTTTTGCACTTGTGTTAGTGTTGAAAAACCACTTTTCGCACTTGTATTAGTGTTGAAAAACCACTTTTCGCACTTGTGTTGGTGCAGGAAACCACTTTTGCACTTGTATTAGTGTGGAAAAACCACTTTTTGCACTTGTGATAGTGTTGAAAAACCACTTTTCGCACTTGTGTTGGTGCAGGAAACCACTTTTGCACTTGTATTAGTGTGGAAAAACCACTTTTCGCACTTGTGTTAGTGTTGAAAAACCACTTTTCGCACTTGTGTTAGTGTTGAAAAACCACTTTTTGCACTTGTGTTGGTGCAGGAAACCACTTTTGCACTTGTATTGGTGTTGAAAAACCACTTTTTGCACTTGTGATAGTGTTGAAAAACCACTTTTTGCACTTGTGATAGTGTTGAAAAACCACTTTTCGCACTTGAGTTAGTGTTGAAAAACCACTTTTGCACTTGTATTAGTGTGGAAAAAACACTTTTTGCACTTGTGATAGTGTTGAAAAAACACCTTTTGCACTTGTGTTGGTGTTGAAAAACCACTTTTCGCACTTGTGTTGGTGCAGGAAACCACTTTTGCACTTGTATTAGTGTGGAAAAACCACTTTTCGCACTTGTGATAGTGTTGAAAAACCACTTTTTGCACTTGTGATAGTGTTGAAAAACCACTTTTCGCACTTGTGTTAGTGTTGAAAAACCACTTTTGCACTTGTATTAGTGTGGAAAAAACACTTTTTGCACTTGCGTTAGTGTTGAAAAACCACTTTTCGCACTTGTGTTGGTGTTGAAAAACCACTTTTCGCACTTGTGTTGGTGCAGGAAACCACTTTTGCACTTGTATTAGTGTGGAAAAACCACTTTTCGCACTTGTGATAGTGTTGAAAAACCACTTTTCGCACTTTATGTTAGTGTTGAAAAACCACTTTTCACACTTGTGTTGGTGCAGGAAACCACTTTTGCACTTGTATTAGTGTGGAAAAAACACTTTTCGCACTTGTGTTAGTGTTGAAAAACCACTTTTGCACTTGCATTAGTGTGGAAAAAACACTTTTTGCACTTGTGATAGTGTTGAAAAAACACTTTTTGCACTTGTGTTAGTGTTGAAAAACCACTTTTCGCACATGTGTTGGTGCAGGAAACCACTTTTGCAATTGTATTAGTGTGGAAAAACCACTTTTCGCACATGTGTTGGTGCAGGAAACCACTTTTGCACTTGTATTAGTGTGGAAAAACCACTTTTCGCACTTGTGTTAGTGTTGAAAAACCACTTTTCGCACTTGTGTTGGTGCAGGAAACAACTTTTGCACTTGTATTAGTGTGGAAAAACCACTTTTCGCACTTGTGTTAGTGTTGAAAAACCACTTTTCGCACTTGTGTTGGTGCAGGAAACCACTTTTGCACTTGTATTAGTGTGGAAAACCACTTTTTGCACTTGTGATAGTGTTGAAAAACCACTTTTCGCACTTGTGTTAGTGTTGAAAAACCACTTTTCGCACTTGTGTTAGTGTTGAAAAACCACTTTTCGCACTTGTGTTAGTGTTGAAAAACCACTTTTCGCACTTGTGTTGGTGCAGGAAACCACTTTTGCACTTCTATTAGTGTGGAAAAAACACTTTTCGCACTTGTGTTAGTGTTGAAAAACCACTTTTCGCACTTGTGTTAGTGTTGAAAAACCACTTTTCGCACTTGTGTTGGTGCAGGAAACCACTTTTGCACTTGTATTAGTGTGGAAAAAACACTTTTCGCACTTGTGTTAGTGTTGAAAAACCACTTTTCGCACTTGTGCTAGTGTTGAAAAACCACTTTTCGCACTTGTGTTAGTGTTGAAAAAGCACTTTTCGCACTTGTGTTGGTGCAGGAAACCACTTTTGCACTTATATTAGTGTGGAAAAAACTTTTCGCACTTGTGTTAGTGTTGAAAAACCACTTTTCGCACTTGTGTTAGTGTTGAAAAACCACTTTTCGCACTTGTGTTATTGTTGAAAAACCACTTTTCGCACTTGTGTTGGTGCAGGAAACCACTTTTGCACTTGTATTAGTGTGGAAAAAACACTTTTCGCACTTGTGTTAGTGTTGAAAAACCACTTTTCGCACTTGTGTTAGTGTTGAAAAACACCTTTTCGCACTTGTGTTGGTGCAGGAAACCACTTTTGCACTTGTATTAGTGTGGAAAAAACACTTTTCGCACTTGTGATAGTGTTGAAAAAAACACTTTTTGCACTTGTGTTAGTATGAAAAACCACTTTTCGCACTTGTGTTGGTGCAGGAAACCACTTTTGCACTTGTATTAGTGTGGAAAAAACACTTTTCGCACTTGTGCTAGTGTTGAAAAACCACTTTTCGCCCTTGTGTTAGTGTTGAAAAACCACTTTTCCCACTTGTGTTGGTGCAGGAAACCACTTTTGCACTTGTATTAGTGTGGAAAATACACTTTTCGCACTTGTGATAGTGTTGAAAAACCACTTTTCGCACTTATGTTAGTGTTGAAAAACCACTTTTCGCACTTGTGTTGGTGTTGAAAAACCACTTTTCGCACTTGTGTTAGTGTTGAAAAACCACTTTTCGCACTTGTATTAGTGTGGAAAAACCACTTTTCGCACTTGTGATAGTGTTGAAAAACCACTTTTCGCACTTGTGATAGTGTTGAAAAACCACTTTTCGCACTTGTGTTAGTGTTGAAAAACCACTTTTCGCACTTGTGTTAGTGTTGAAAAACCACTTTTCGCACTTGTGTTGTTGCAGGAAACCACTTTTGCACTTGTATTAGTGTGGAAAAACCACTTTTTGCACTTGTGATAGTGTTGAAAAACCTCTTTTCGCACTTGTGTTAGTGTTGAAAAACCACTTTTCGCACTTGTGTTGGTGCAGGAAACCACTTTTGCACTTGTATTAGTGTGGAAAAACCACTTTTCGCACTTGTGATAGTGTTGAAAAACCACTTTTTGCACTTGTGATAGTGTTGAAAAACCACTTTTCGCACTTGTGTTAGTGTTGAAAAACCACTTTTGCACTTGTATTAGTGTGGAAAAAACACTTTTTGCACTTGTGATAGTGTTGAAAAAACACTTTTTGCACTTGTGTTAGTGTTGAAAAACCACTTTTCGCACTTGTGTTGGTGCAGGAAACCACTTTTGCACTTGTATTAGTGTGGAAAAACCACTTTTTGCACTTGCGTTAGTGTTGAAAAACCACTTTTCGCACTTGTGTTGGTGTTGAAAAACCACTTTTCGCACTTGTGTTGGTGCAGGAAACCACTTTTGCACTTGTATTAGTGTGGAAAAACCACTTTTCGCACTTGTGATAGTGTTGAAAAACCACTTTTCGCACTTTATGTTAGTGTTGAAAAACCACTTTTCACACTTGTGTTAGTGTTGAAAAACCACTTTTCGCACTTGTGTTAGTGTTGAAAAACCACTTTTCGCACTTGTGTTGGTGCAGGAAACCACTTTTGCACTTGTATTAGTGTGGAAAAACCACTTTTTGCACTTGTGATAGTGTTGAAAAACCACTTTTCGCACTTGTGTTAGTGTTGAAAAACCACTTTTCGCACTTGTGTTGCTGCAGGAAACCACTTTTGCACTTGTATTAGTGTGGAAAAACCACTTTTCGCACTTGTGTTAGTGTTGAAAAACCACTTTTGCACTTGTATTAGTGTGGAAAAAACACTTTTTGCACTTGTGATAGTGTTGAAAAAACACTTTTTGCACTTGTGTTAGTGTTGAAAAACCACTTTTCGCACATGTGTTGGTGCAGGAAACCACTTTTGCACTTGTATTAGTGTGGAAAAACCACTTTTCGCACTTGTGATAGTGTTGAAAAACCACTTTTCGCACTTGTGTTAGCGTTGAAAAACCACTTTTCGCACTTGTGTTAGTGTTGAAAAACCACTTTTCGCACTTGTGTTGGTGCAGGAAACCACTTTTGCACTTGTATTAGTGTGGAAAAACCACTTTTTGCACTTGTGATAGTGTTGAAAAACCACTTTTCGCACTTGTGTTAGTGTTGAAAAACCACTTTTCGCACTTGTGTTGGTGCAGGAAACCACTTTTGCACTTGTATTAGTGTGGAAAAACCACTTTTCGCACTTGTGATAGTGTTGAAAAACCACTTTTCGCACTTGTGTTAGTGTTGAAAAACCACTTTTCGCACTTGTGTTAGTGTTGAAAAACCACTTTTCGCACTTGTGTTAGTGTTGAAAAACCACTTTTCGTACTTGTGTTGGTGCAGGAAACCACTTTTGCACTTGTATTAGTGTGGAAAAAAACACTTTTCGCACTTGTGTTAGTGTTGAAAAACCACTTTTCGCACTTGTGTTAGTGTTGAAAAACCACTTTTCGCACTTGTGTTGGTGCAGGAAACCACTTTTGCACTTGTATTAGTGTGGAAAAAACACTTTTCGCACTTGTGTTAGTGTTGAAAAACCACTTTTTCCACTTGTGCTAGTGTTGAAAAACCACTTTTCGCACTTGTGTTAGTGTTGAAAAAGCACTTTTCGCACTTGTGTTGGTGCAGGAAACCACTTTTGCACTTATATTAGTGTGGAAAAAACTGTTCGCACTTGTGTTAGTGTTGAAAAACCACTTTTCGCACTTGTGTTAGTGTTGAAAAACCACTTTTCGCACTTGTGTTATTGTTGAAAAACCACTTTTCGCACTTGTGTTGGTGCAGGAAACCACTTTTGCACTTGTATTAGTGTGGAAAAACCACTTTTCGCACTTGTGTTAGTGTTGAAAAACCACTTTTCGCACTTGTGTTAGTGTTGAAAAACACCTTTTCGCACTTGTGTTGGTGCAGGAAACCACTTTTGCACTTGTATTAGTGTGGAAAAAACACTTTTCGCACTTGTGATAGTGTTGAAAAAAACACTTTTTGCACTTGTGTTAGTATGAAAAACCACTTTTCGCACTTGTGTTGGTGCAGGAAACCACTTTTGCACTTGTATTAGTGTGGAAAAAACACTTTTCGCACTTGTGCTAGTGTTGAAAAACCACTTTTCGCCCTTGTGTTAGTGTTGAAAAACCACTTTTCCCACTTGTGTTGGTGCAGGAAACCACTTTTGCACTTGTATTAGTGTGGAAAAAAACACTTTTCGCACTTGTGATAGTGTTGAAAAACCACTTTTCGCACTTATGTTAGTGTTGAAAAACCACTTTTCGCACTTGTGTTGGTGTTGAAAAACCACTTTTCGCACTTGTATTAGTGTGGAAAAACCACTTTTCGCACTTGTGATAGTGTTGAAAAACCACTTTTCGCACTTGTGATAGTGTTGAAAAACCACTTTTCGCACTTGTGTTAGTGTTGAAAAACCACTTTTCGCACTTGTGTTAGTGTTGAAAAACCACTTTTCGCACTTGTGTTGTTGCAGGAAACCACTTTTGCACTTGTATTAGTGTGGAAAAACCACTTTTTGCACTTGTGATAGTGTTGAAAAACCACTTTTCGCACTTGTGTTAGTGTTGAAAAACCACTTTTCGCACTTGTGTTGGTGCAGGAAACCACTTTTGCACTTGTATTAGTGTGGAAAAACCACTTTTCGCACTTGTGATAGTGTTGAAAAACCACTTTTCGCACTTGTGTTAGTGTTGAAAAACCACTTTTCGCACTTGTGTTAGTGTTGAAAAACCACTTTTCGCACTTGTGTTGGTGCAGGAAACCACTTTTGCACTTGTATTCGTGTGGAAAAACCACATTTCTCACTTGTGTTAGTGTTGAAAAACCACTTTTCGCACTTGTGTTAGTGTTGAAAATCCACTTTTCGCACTTGTGTTGGTGCAGGAAACCACTTTTGCACTTGTATTAGTGTGGAAAAACCACTTTTTGCACTTGTGTTAGTGTTGAAAAACCACTTTTCGCACTTGTATTAGTGTTGAAAAACCACTTTTCGCACTTGTGTTAGTGTTGAAAAACCACTTTTGCACTTGTATTAGTGTGGAAAAAACACTTTTTGCACTTGTGATAGTGTTGAAAAAACACTTTTTGCACTTGTGTTAGTGTTGAAAAACCACTTTTCGCACATGTGTTGGTGCAGGAAACCACTTTTGCACTTGTATTAGTGTGGAAAAACCACTTTTCGCACTTGTGATAGTGTTGAAAAACCACTTTTCGCACTTGTGTTAGTGTTGAAAAACCACTTTTCGCACTTGTGTTAGTGTTGAAAAACCACTTTTCGCACTTGTGTTGGTGCAGGAAACCACTTTTGCACTTGTATTAGTGTGGAAAAACCACTTTTTGCACTTGTGATAGTGTTGAAAAACCACTTTTCGCACTTGTGTTAGTGTTGAAAAACCACTTTTCGCACTTGTGTTGGTGCAGGAAACCACTTTTGCACTTGTATTAGTGTGGAAAAACCACTTTTCGCACTTGTGATAGTGTTGAAAAACCACTTTTCGCACTTGTGTTAGTGTTGAAAAACCACTTTTCGCACTTGTGTTAGTGTTGAAAAACCACTTTTCGCACTTGTGTTAGTGTTGAAAAACCACTTTTCGCACTTGTGTTGGTGCAGGAAACCACTTTTGCACTTGTATTAGTGTGGAAAAAAACACTTTTCGCACTTGTGTTAGTGTTGAAAAACCACTTTTCGCACTTGTGTTAGTGTTGAAAAACCACTTTTCGCACTTGTGTTGGTGCAGGAAACCACTTTTGCACTTGTATTAGTGTGGAAAAAACACTTTTCGCACTTGTGTTAGTGTTGAAAAACCACTTTTTCCACTTGTGCTAGTGTTGAAAAACCACTTTTCGCACTTGTGTTAGTGTTGAAAAAGCACTTTTCGCACTTGTGTTGGTGCAGGAAACCACTTTTGCACTTATATTAGTGTGGAAAAAACTTTTCGCACTTGTGTTAGTGTTGAAAAACCACTTTTCGCACTTGTGTTAGTGTTGAAAAACCACCTTTCGCACTTGTGTTATTGTTGAAAAACCACTTTTCGCACTTGTGTTGGTGCAGGAAACCACTTTTGCACTTGTATTAGTGTGGAAAAACCACTTTTCGCACTTGTGTTAGTGTTGAAAAACCACTTTTCGCACTTGTGTTAGTGTTGAAAAACACCTTTTCGCACTTGTGTTGGTGCAGGAAACCACTTTTGCACTTGTATTAGTGTGGAAAAAACACTTTTCGCACTTGTGATAGTGTTGAAAAAAACACTTTTTGCACTTGTGTTAGTATGAAAAACCACTTTTCGCACTTGTGTTGGTGCAGGAAACCACTTTTGCACTTGTATTAGTGTGGAAAAAACACTTTTCGCACTTGTGCTAGTGTTGAAAAACCACTTTTCGCCCTTGTGTTAGTGTTGAAAAACCACTTTTCCCACTTGTGTTGGTGCAGGAAACCACTTTTGCACTTGTATTAGTGTGGAAAAAACACTTTTCGCACTTGTGATAGTGTTGAAAAACCACTTTTCGCACTTATGTTAGTGTTGAAAAACCACTTTTCGCACTTGTGTTGGTGTTGAAAAACCACTTTTCGCACTTGTATTAGTGTGGAAAAACCACTTTTCGCACTTGTGATAGTGTTGAAAAACCACTTTTCGCACTTGTGATAGTGTTGAAAAACCACTTTTCGCACTTGTGTTAGTGTTGAAAAACCACTTTTCGCACTTGTGTTAGTGTTGAAAAACCACTTTTCGCACTTGTGTTGTTGCAGGAAACCACTTTTGCACTTGTATTAGTGTGGAAAAACCACTTTTTGCACTTGTGATAGTGTTGAAAAACCACTTTTCGCACTTGTGTTAGTGTTGAAAAACCACTTTTCGCACTTGTGTTGGTGCAGGAAACCACTTTTGCACTTGTATTAGTGTGGAAAAACCACTTTTCGCACTTGTGATAGTGTTGAAAAACCACTTTTTGCACTTGTGTTAGTGTTGAAAAACCACTTTTCGCACTTGTGTTAGTGTTGAAAAACCACTTTTCGCACTTGTGTTGGTGCAGGAAACCACTTTTGCACTTGTATTCGTGTGGAAAAACCACATTTCTCACTTGTGTTAGTGTTGAAAAACCACTTTTCGCACTTGTGTTAGTGTTGAAAATCCACTTTTCGCACTTGTGTTGGTGCAGGAAACCACTTTTGCACTTGTATTAGTGTGGAAAAACCACTTTTTGCACTTGTGTTAGTGTTGAAAAACCACTTTTCGCACTTGTATTAGTGTTGAAAAACCACTTTTCGCACTTGTGTTGGTGCAGGAAACCACTTTTGCACTTGTATGAGTGTGGAAAAACCACTTTTTGCACTTGTGATAGTGTTGAAAAACCACTTTTCGCACTTGTGTTAGTGCAGGAAACCACTTTTGCACTTGTATTAGTGTGGAAAAACCACTTTTCGCACTTGTGTTAGTGTTGAAAAACCACTTTTCGCACTTGTGTTAGTGTTGAAAAACCACTTTTTGCACTTGTGTTGGTGCAGGAAACCACTTTTGCACTTGTATTGGTGTTGAAAAACCACTTTTTGCACTTGTGATAGTGTTGAAAAACCACTTTTTGCACTTGTGATAGTGTTGAAAAACCACTTTTCGCACTTGTGTTAGTGTTGAGAAACCACTTTTGCACTTGTATTAGTGTGGAAAAAACACTTTTTGCACTTGTGATAGTGTTGAAAAAACACTTTTTGCACTTGTGTTAGTGTTGAAAAACCACTTTTCGCACTTGTGTTGGTGCAGGAAACCACTTTTGCACTTGTATTAGTGTGGAAAAACCACTTTTCGCACTTGCGTTAGTGTTGAAAAACCACTTTTCGCACTTGTGTTGGTGTTGAAAAACCACTTTTCGCACTTGTGTTGGTGCAGGAAACCACTTTTGCACTTGTATTAGTGTGGAAAAACCACTTTTCGCACTTGTGATAGTGTTGAAAAACCACTTTTCACACTTTATGTTAGTGTTGAAAAACCACTTTTCACACTTGTGTTAGTGTTGAAAAACCACTTTTCGCACTTGTGTTAGTGTTGAAAAACCACTTTTCGCACTTGTGTTGGTGCAGGAAACCACTTTTGCACTTGTATTAGTGTGGAAAAACCACTTTTTGCACTTGTGATAGTGTTGAAAAACCACTTTTCGCACTTGTGTTAGTGTTGAAAAACCACTTTTCGCACTTGTGTTGCTGCAGGAAACCACTTTTGCACTTGTATTAGTGTGGAAAAACCACTTTTCGCACTTGTGTTAGTGTTGAAAAACCACTTTTGCACTTGTATTAGTGTGGAAAAAACACTTTTTGCACTTGTGATAGTGTTGAAAAAACACTTTTTGCACTTGTGTTAGTGTTGAAAAACCACTTTTCGCACATGTGTTGGTGCAGGAAACCACTTTTGCACTTGTATTAGTGTGGAAAAACCACTTTTCGCACTTGTGATAGTGTTGAAAAACCACTTTTCGCACTTGTGTTAGTGTTGAAAAACCACTTTTCGCACTTGTGTTAGTGTTGAAAAACCACTTTTCGCACTTGTGTTAGTGTTGAAAAACCACTTTTCGCACTTGTGTTGGTGCAGGAAACCACTTTTGCACTTGTATTAGTGTGGAAAAACCACTTTTTGCACTTGTGATAGTGTTGAAAAACCACTTTTCGCACTTGTGTTATTGTTGAAAAACCACTTTTCGCACTTGTGTTGGTGCAGGAAACCACTTTTGCACTTGTATTAGTGTGGAAAAACCACTTTACGCACTTGTGATAGTGTTGAAAAACCACTTTTCGCACTTGTGTTAGTGTTGAAAAACCACTTTTCGCACTTGTGTTAGTGTTGAAAAACCACTTTTCGCACTTGTGTTAGTGTTGAAAAACCACTTTTCGCACTTGTGTTGGTGCAGGAAACCACTTTTGCACTTGTATTAGTGTGGAAAAAACACTTTTCGCACTTGTGTTAGTGTTGAAAAACCACTTTTCGCACTTGTGTTAGTGTTGAAAAACCACTTTTCGCACTTGTGTTGGTGCAGGAAACCACTTTTGCACTTGTATTAGTGTGGAAAAAACACTTTTCGCACTTGTGTTAGTGTTGAAAAACCACTTTTCGCACTTGTGCTAGTGTTGAAAAACCACTTTTCGCACTTGTGTTAGTGTTGAAAAACCACTTTTCGCACTTGTGTTGGTGCAGGAAACCACTTTTGCACTTATATTAGTGTGGAAAAAACTTTTCGCACTTGTGTTAGTGTTGAAAAACCACTTTTCGCACTTGTGTTAGTGTTGAAAAACCACTTTTCGCACTTGTGTTATTGTTGAAAAACCACTTTTCGCACTTGTGTTGGTGCAGGAAACCACTTTTGCACTTGTATTAGTGTGGAAAAAACACTTTTCGCACTTGTGTTAGTGTTGAAAAACCACTTTTCGCACTTGTGTTAATGTTGAAAAACACCTTTTCGCACTTGTGTTGGTGCAGGAAACCACTTTTGCACTTGTATTAGTGTGGAAAAAACACTTTTCGCACTTGTGTTAGTGTTGAAAAACCACTTTTCGCACTTGTGTTAGTGTTGAAAAACCACTTTTCGCACTTGTGTTAGTGTTGAAAAACCACTTTTGCACTTGTATTAGTGTGGAAAAAACACTTTTTGCACTTGTGATAGTGTTGAAAAACCACTTTTCGCACTTGTGTTGGTGCAGGAAACCACTTTTGCACTTGTATTAGTGTGGAAAAACCACTTTTCGCACATGTGTTAGTGTTGAAAAACCACTTTTCGCACTTGTGTTAGTGTTGAAAAACCACTTTTCGCACTTGTGTTGGTGCAGGAAACCACTTCTGCACTTGTATTAGTGTGGAAAAACCACTTTTCGCACTTGTGATAGTGTTGAAAAACCACTTTTCGCACTTGTGTTAGTGTTGAAAAACCACTTTTCGCACTTGTGTTAGTGTTGAAAACCCACTTTTTGCACTTGTGTTTGTGTTGAAAAACCACTTTTCGCACTTGTGTTAGTGTTGAAAAACCACTTTTCGCACTTGTGATAGTGTTGAAAAAACACTTTTTGCACTTGTGTTAGTGTTGAAAAACCACTTTTCGCACTTGTGTTGGTGCAGGAAACCACTTTTGCACTTGTATTAGTGTGGAAAATACACTTTTTGCAATTGTGATAGTGTTGAAAAACCACTTTTCGCACTTGTGTTAGTGTTGAAAAACCACTTTTCGCACTTGTGTTTGTGCAGGAAACCACTTTTGCACTTGTATTAGTGTGGAAAAACCACTTTTTGCAATTGTTGTAGTGTTGAAAAACCACTTTTCGCACTTGTGTTAGTGTTGAAAAACCAATTTTGCACTTGTATTAGTGTGGAAAAAACACTTTTTGCACTTGTGTTAGTGTTGAAAAACCACTTTTCGCACTTGTGTTGGTGCAGGAAACCACTTTTGCACTTGTATTAGTGTGGAAAAAACACTTTTCGCACTTGTGTTAGTGTTGAAAAACCACTTTTCGCACTTGTGTTAGTGTTGAAAAACCACTTTTCGCACTTGTGTTGGTGCAGGAAACCACTTTTGCACTTGTATTAGTGTGGAAAAAACACTTTTCGCACTTGTGTTAGTGTTGAAAAACCACTTTTCGCACTTGTGCTAGTGTTGAAAAACCACTTTTCGCACTTGTGTTAGTGTTGAAAAACCACTTTTCGCACTTGTGTTGGTGCAGGAAACCACTTTTGCACTTATATTAGTGTGGAAAAAACTTTTCGCACTTGTGTTAGTGTTGAAAAACCACTTTTCGCACTTGTGTTAGTGTTGAAAAACCACTTTTCGCACTTGTGTTATTGTTGAAAAACCACTTTTCGCACTTGTGTTGGTGCAGGAAACCACTTTTGCACTTGTATTAGTGTGGAAAAAACACTTTTCGCACTTGTGTTAGTGTTGAAAAACCACTTTTCGCACTTGTGTTAATGTTGAAAAACACCTTTTCGCACTTGTGTTGGTGCAGGAAACCACTTTTGCACTTGTATTAGTGTGGAAAAAACACTTTTCGCACTTGTGTTAGTGTTGAAAAACCACTTTTCGCACTTGTGTTAGTGTTGAAAAACCACTTTTCGCACTTGTGTTAGTGTTGAAAAACCACTTTTGCACTTGTATTAGTGTGGAAAAAACACTTTTTGCACTTGTGATAGTGTTGAAAAACCACTTTTCGCACTTGTGTTGGTGCAGGAAACCACTTTTGCACTTGTATTAGTGTGGAAAAACCACTTTTCGCACATGTGTTAGTGTTGAAAAACCACTTTTCGCACTTGTGTTAGTGTTGAAAAACCACTTTTCGCACTTGTGTTGGTGCAGGAAACCACTTCTGCACTTGTATTAGTGTGGAAAAACCACTTTTCGCACTTGTGATAGTGTTGAAAAACCACTTTTCGCACTTGTGTTAGTGTTGAAAAACCACTTTTCGCACTTGTGTTAGTGTTGAAAACCCACTTTTTGCACTTGTGTTTGTGTTGAAAAACCACTTTTCGCACTTGTGTTAGTGTTGAAAAACCACTTTTCGCACTTGTGATAGTGTTGAAAAAACACTTTTTGCACTTGTGTTAGTGTTGAAAAACCACTTTTCGCACTTGTGTTGGTGCAGGAAACCACTTTTGCACTTGTATTAGTGTGGAAAATACACTTTTTGCAATTGTGATAGTGTTGAAAAACCACTTTTCGCACTTGTGTTAGTGTTGAAAAACCACTTTTCGCACTTGTGTTTGTGCAGGAAACCACTTTTGCACTTGTATTAGTGTGGAAAAACCACTTTTTGCAATTGTTGTAGTGTTGAAAAACCACTTTTCGCACTTGTGTTAGTGTTGAAAAACCAATTTTGCACTTGTATTAGTGTGGAAAAAACACTTTTTGCACTTATGATAGTGTTGAAAAAACACTTTTTGCACTTGTGTTAGTGTTGAAAAACCACTTTTCGCACTTGTGTTGGTGCAGGAAACCACTTTTGCACTTGTATTAGTGTGGAAAAAACACTTTTTGCACTTGTGATAGTGTTGAAAAACCACTTTTCGCACTTGTGTTAGTGTTGAAAAACCACTTTTCGCACTTGTGTTGGTGCAGGAAACCACTTTTGCACTTGTATTAGTGTGGAAAAACCACTTTTTGCACTTGTTGTAGTGTTGAAAAACCACTTTTCGCACTTGTGTTAGTGTTGAAAAACCACTTTTGCACTTGTATTAGTGTGGAAAAAACACTTTTTGCACTTGTGATAGTGTTGAAAAAACACTTTTTGCACTTGTGTTAGTGTTGAAAAACCACTTTTCGCACTTGTGTTGGTGCAGGAAACCACTTTTGCATTTGTATTAGTGTGGAAAAAACACTTTTTGCACTTGTGATAGTGTTGAAAAACACATTTTGCACTTGTGTTAGTTGTTGAAAAACCACTTTTCGCACTTGTGTTGGTGCAGGAAACCACTTTTGCACTTGTATTAGTGTGGAAAAAACACTTTTTGCACTTGTGATAGTATTGAAAAAATACTTTTTGCACTTGTATTAGTGTGGAAAAACCACTTTTCACACTTGTGTTGGAGCAGGAAACCACTTTTGCACTTGTATTAGTGTGGAAAAACCACTTTTCGCACTTGTGTTAGTGTTGAAAAACCACTTTTCGCACTTGTATTAGTGTTGAAAAACCACTTTTCGCACTTGTGTTGGTGCAGGAAACCACTTTTGCACTTGTATTAGTGTGGAAAAAACACTTTTTGCACTTGTGATAGTGTTGAAAAACCACTTTTCGCACTTGTGTTAGTGTTGAAAAACCACTTTTCGCACTTGTGTTGGTGCAGGAAACCACTTTTTCACTTGTATTAGTGTGGAAAAACCACTTTTTGCACTTGTGATAGTGTTGAAAAACCACTTTTCGCACTTGTGTTGGTGCAGGAAACCACTTTTGCACTTGTATTAGTGTGGAAAAACCACTTTTTGCACTTGTGTTATTGTTGAAAAACCACTTTTCGCACTTGTGTTGGTGCAGGAAACCACTTTTGCACAACCACTTTTCGCACTTGTGTTAGTGTTGAAAAACCACTTTTCGCACTTGTGTTAGTGTTGAAAAACCACTTTTCGCACTTGTGTTAGTGTTGAAAAACCACTTTTCGCACTTGTGTTAGTGTTGAAAAACCACTTTTCGCACTTGTGTTAGTGTTGAAAAACCACTTTTCGCACTTGTGTTAGTGTTGAAAAACCACTTTTCGCACTTGTGTTAGTGTTGAAAAACCACTTTTCGCACTTGTGTTAGTGTTGAAAAACCACTTTTCGCACTTGTGTTAGTGTTGAAAAACCACTTTTCGCACTTGTGTTG
The DNA here is from genome assembly GCF_964187855.1 of Myxine glutinosa. NCBI lineage: Eukaryota > Metazoa > Chordata > Myxini > Myxiniformes > Myxinidae > Myxine > Myxine glutinosa. The sequence goes on along the minus strand of NW_027616604.1, from coordinate 100,531 downwards.
GTGCAGGAAACCACTTTTGCACTTGTATTAGTGTGGAAAAAACCACTTTTTGCACTTGTGATAGTGTTGAAAAACCACTTTTCGCACTTGTGTTAGTGTTGAAAAACCACTTTTCGCACTTGTGTTAGTGTTGAAAAACCACTTTTTGCACTTGTGTTTGTGTTGAAAAACCACTTTTCGCACTTGTATTAGTGTTGAAAAACCACTTTTCGCACTTGTGTTGGTGCAGGAAACCACTTTTGCACTTGTATTAGTGTGGAAAAAACACTTTTTGCACTTGTGATAGTGTTGAAAAACCACTTTACGCACTTGTGTTAGTGTTGAAAAACCACTTTTCGCACTTGTGCTAGTGTTGAAAAACCACTTTTCGCACTTGTGTTAGTGTTGAAAAACCACTTTTCGCACTTGTGTTGGTGCAGGAAACCACTTTTGCACTTATATTAGTGTGGAAAAAACTTTTCGCACTTGTGTTAGTGTTGAAAAACCACTTTTCGCACTTGTGTTAGTGTTGAAAAACCACTTTTCGCACTTGTGTTATTGTTGAAAAACCACTTTTCGCACTTGTGTTGGTGCAGGAAACCACTTTTGCACTTGTATTAGTGTGGAAAAAACACTTTTCGCACTTGTGTTAGTGTTGAAAAACCACTTTTCGCACTTGTGTTAATGTTGAAAAACACCTTTTCGCACTTGTGTTGGTGCAGGAAACCACTTTTGCACTTGTATTAGTGTGGAAAAAACACTTTTCGCACTTGTGTTAGTGTTGAAAAACCACTTTTCGCACTTGTGTTAGTGTTGAAAAACCACTTTTCGCACTTGTGTTAGTGTTGAAAAACCACTTTTGCACTTGTATTAGTGTGGAAAAAACACTTTTTGCACTTGTGATAGTGTTGAAAAACCACTTTTCGCACTTGTGTTGGTGCCGGAAACCACTTTTGCACTTGTATTAGTGTGGAAAAACCACTTTTCGCACATGTGTTAGTGTTGAAAAACCACTTTTCGCACTTGTGTTAGTGTTGAAAAACCACTTTTCGCACTTGTGTTGGTGCAGGAAACCACTTCTGCACTTGTATTAGTGTGGAAAAACCACTTTTCGCACTTGTGATAGTGTTGAAAAACCACTTTTCGCACTTGTGTTAGTGTTGAAAAACCACTTTTCGCACTTGTGTTAGTGTTGAAAACCCACTTTTTGCACTTGTGTTTGTGTTGAAAAACCACTTTTCGCACTTGTGTTAGTGTTGAAAAACCACTTTTCGCACTTGTGATAGTGTTGAAAAAACACTTTTTGCACTTGTGTTAGTGTTGAAAAACCACTTTTCGCACTTGTGTTGGTGCAGGAAACCACTTTTGCATTTGTATTAGTGTGGAAAAAACACTTTTTGCACTTGTGATAGTGTTGAAAAACACATTTTGCACTTGTGTTAGTTGTTGAAAAACCACTTTTCGCACTTGTGTTGGTGCAGGAAACCACTTTTGCACTTGTATTAGTGTGGAAAAAACACTTTTTGCACTTGTGATAGTATTGAAAAAATACTTTTTGCACTTGTATTAGTGTGGAAAAACCACTTTTCACACTTGTGTTGGAGCAGGAAACCACTTTTGCACTTGTATTAGTGTGGAAAAACCACTTTTCGCACTTGTGTTAGTGTTGAAAAACCACTTTTCGCACTTGTATTAGTGTTGAAAAACCACTTTTCGCACTTGTGTTGGTGCAGGAAACCACTTTTGCACTTGTATTAGTGTGGAAAAAACACTTTTTGCACTTGTGATAGTGTTGAAAAACCACTTTTCGCACTTGTGTTAGTGTTGAAAAACCACTTTTCGCACTTGTGTTGGTGCAGGAAACCACTTTTTCACTTGTATTAGTGTGGAAAAACCACTTTTTGCACTTGTGATAGTGTTGAAAAACCACTTTTCGCACTTGTGTTGGTGCAGGAAACCACTTTTGCACTTGTATTAGTGTGGAAAAACCACTTTTTGCACTTGTGTTATTGTTGAAAAACCACTTTTCGCACTTGTGTTGGTGCAGGAAACCACTTTTGCACAACCACTTTTCGCACTTGTGTTAGTGTTGAAAAACCACTTTTCGCACTTGTGTTAGTGTTGAAAAACCACTTTTCGCACTTGTGTTAGTGTTGAAAAACCACTTTTCGCACTTGTGTTAGTGTTGAAAAACCACTTTTCGCACTTGTGTTAGTGTTGAAAAACCACTTTTCGCACTTGTGTTAGTGTTGAAAAACCACTTTTCGCACTTGTGTTAGTGTTGAAAAACCACTTTTCGCACTTGTGTTAGTGTTGAAAAACCACTTTTCGCACTTGTGTTAGTGTTGAAAAACCACTTTTCGCACTTGTGTTGGTGCAGGAAACCACTTTTGCACTTGTATTAGTGTGGAAAAAACCACTTTTTGCACTTGTGATAGTGTTGAAAAACCACTTTTCGCACTTGTGTTAGTGTTGAAAAACCACTTTTCGCACTTGTGTTAGTGTTGAAAAACCACTTTTTGCACTTGTGTTTGTGTTGAAAAACCACTTTTCGCACTTGTATTAGTGTTGAAAAACCACTTTTCGCACTTGTGTTGGTGCAGGAAACCACTTTTGCACTTGTATTAGTGTGGAAAAAACACTTTTTGCACTTGTGATAGTGTTGAAAAACCACTTTACGCACTTGTGTTAGTGTTGAAAAACCACTTTTCGCACTTGTGCTAGTGTTGAAAAACCACTTTTCGCACTTGTGTTAGTGTTGAAAAACCACTTTTCGCACTTGTGTTGGTGCAGGAAACCACTTTTGCACTTATATTAGTGTGGAAAAAACTTTTCGCACTTGTGTTAGTGTTGAAAAACCACTTTTCGCACTTGTGTTAGTGTTGAAAAACCACTTTTCGCACTTGTGTTATTGTTGAAAAACCACTTTTCGCACTTGTGTTGGTGCAGGAAACCACTTTTGCACTTGTATTAGTGTGGAAAAAACACTTTTCGCACTTGTGTTAGTGTTGAAAAACCACTTTTCGCACTTGTGTTAATGTTGAAAAACACCTTTTCGCACTTGTGTTGGTGCAGGAAACCACTTTTGCACTTGTATTAGTGTGGAAAAAACACTTTTCGCACTTGTGTTAGTGTTGAAAAACCACTTTTCGCACTTGTGTTAGTGTTGAAAAACCACTTTTCGCACTTGTGTTAGTGTTGAAAAACCACTTTTGCACTTGTATTAGTGTGGAAAAAACACTTTTTGCACTTGTGATAGTGTTGAAAAACCACTTTTCGCACTTGTGTTGGTGCCGGAAACCACTTTTGCACTTGTATTAGTGTGGAAAAACCACTTTTCGCACATGTGTTAGTGTTGAAAAACCACTTTTCGCACTTGTGTTAGTGTTGAAAAACCACTTTTCGCACTTGTGTTGGTGCAGGAAACCACTTCTGCACTTGTATTAGTGTGGAAAAACCACTTTTCGCACTTGTGATAGTGTTGAAAAACCACTTTTCGCACTTGTGTTAGTGTTGAAAAACCACTTTTCGCACTTGTGTTAGTGTTGAAAACCCACTTTTTGCACTTGTGTTTGTGTTGAAAAACCACTTTTCGCACTTGTGTTAGTGTTGAAAAACCACTTTTCGCACTTGTGATAGTGTTGAAAAAACACTTTTTGCACTTGTGTTAGTGTTGAAAAACCACTTTTCGCACTTGTGTTGGTGCAGGAAACCACTTTTGCACTTGTATTAGTGTGGAAAATACACTTTTTGCAATTGTGATAGTGTTGAAAAACCACTTTTCGCACTTGTGTTAGTGTTGAAAAACCACTTTTCGCACTTGTGTTTGTGCAGGAAACCACTTTTGCACTTGTATTAGTGTGGAAAAACCACTTTTTGCAATTGTTGTAGTGTTGAAAAACCACTTTTCGCACTTGTGTTAGTGTTGAAAAACCAATTTTGCACTTGTATTAGTGTGGAAAAAACACTTTTTGCACTTGTGATAGTGTTGAAAAAACACTTTTTGCACTTGTGTTAGTGTTGAAAAACCACTTTTCGCACTTGTGTTGGTGCAGGAAACCACTTTTGCACTTGTATTAGTGTGGAAAAAACACTTTTTGCACTTGTGATAGTGTTGAAAAACCACTTTTCGCACTTGTGTTAGTGTTGAAAAACCACTTTTCGCACTTGTGTTGGTGCAGGAAACCACTTTTGCACTTGTATTAGTGTGGAAAAACCACTTTTTGCACTTGTTGTAGTGTTGAAAAACCACTTTTCGCACTTGTGTTAGTGTTGAAAAACCACTTTTGCACTTGTATTAGTGTGGAAAAAACACTTTTTGCACTTGTGATAGTGTTGAAAAAACACTTTTTGCACTTGTGTTAGTGTTGAAAAACCACTTTTCGCACTTGTGTTGGTGCAGGAAACCACTTTTGCATTTGTATTAGTGTGGAAAAAACACTTTTTGCACTTGTGATAGTGTTGAAAAACACATTTTGCACTTGTGTTAGTTGTTGAAAAACCACTTTTCGCACTTGTGTTGGTGCAGGAAACCACTTTTGCACTTGTATTAGTGTGGAAAAAACACTTTTTGCACTTGTGATAGTATTGAAAAAATACTTTTTGCACTTGTATTAGTGTGGAAAAACCACTTTTCACACTTGTGTTGGAGCAGGAAACCACTTTTGCACTTGTATTAGTGTGGAAAAACCACTTTTCGCACTTGTGTTAGTGTTGAAAAACCACTTTTCGCACTTGTATTAGTGTTGAAAAACCACTTTTCGCACTTGTGTTGGTGCAGGAAACCACTTTTGCACTTGTATTAGTGTGGAAAAAACACTTTTTGCACTTGTGATAGTGTTGAAAAACCACTTTTCGCACTTGTGTTAGTGTTGAAAAACCACTTTTCGCACTTGTGATAGTGTTGAAAAACCACTTTTCGCACTTGTGTTAGTGTTGAAAAACCACTTTTCGCACTTGTGTTAGTGTTGAAAAACCACTTTTCGCACTTGTGTTGTTGCAGGAAACCACTTTTGCACTTGTATTAGTGTGGAAAAACCACTTTTTGCACTTGTGATAGTGTTGAAAAACCACTTTTCGCACTTGTGTTAGTGTTGAAAAACCACTTTTCGCACTTGTGTTGGTGCAGCAAACCACTTTTGCACTTGTATTAGTGTGGAAAAACCACTTTTCGCACTTGTGATAGTGTTGAAAAACCACTTTTCGCACTTGTGTTAGTGTTGAAAAACCACTTTTCGCACTTGTGTTAGTGTTGAAAAACCACTTTTCGCACTTGTGTTGGTGCAGGAAACCACTTTTGCACTTGTATTCGTGTGGAAAAACCACATTTCTCACTTGTGTTAGTGTTGAAAAACCACTTTTCGCACTTGTGTTAGTGTTGAAAATCCACTTTTCGCACTTGTGTTGGTGCAGGAAACCACTTTTGCACTTGTATTAGTGTGGAAAAACCACTTTTTGCACTTGTGTTAGTGTTGAAAAACCACTTTTCGCACTTGTATTAGTGTTGAAAAACCACTTTTCGCACTTGTGTTGGTGCAGGAAACCACTTTTGCACTTGTATGAGTGTGGAAAAACCACTTTTTGCACTTGTGATAGTGTTGAAAAACCACTTTTCGCACTTGTGTTAGTGCAGGAAACCACTTTTGCACTTGTATTAGTGTGGAAAAACCACTTTTCGCACTTGTGTTAGTGTTGAAAAACCACTTTTCGCACTTGTGTTAGTGTTGAAAAACCACTTTTTGCACTTGTGTTGGTGCAGGAAACCACTTTTGCACTTGTATTGGTGTTGAAAAACCACTTTTTGCACTTGTGATAGTGTTGAAAAACCACTTTTTGCACTTGTGATAGTGTTGAAAAACCACTTTTCGCACTTGTGTTAGTGTTGAAAAACCACTTTTGCACTTGTATTAGTGTGGAAAAAACACTTTTTGCACTTGTGATAGTGTTGAAAAAACACTTTTTGCACTTGTGTTAGTGTTGAAAAACCACTTTTCGCACTTGTGTTGGTGCAGGAAATCACTTTTGCACTTGTATTAGTGTGGAAAAACCACTTTTCGCACTTGCGTTAGTGTTGAAAAACCACTTTTCGCACTTGTGTTGGTGTTGAAAAACCACTTTTCGCACTTGTGTTGGTGCAGGAAACCACTTTTGCACTTGTATTAGTGTGGAAAAACCACTTTTCGCACTTGTGATAGTGTTGAAAAACCACTTTTCACACTTTATGTTAGTGTTGAAAAACCACTTTTCACACTTGTGTTAGTGTTGAAAAACCACTTTTCGCACTTGTGTTAGTGTTGAAAAACCACTTTTCGCACTTGTGTTGGTGCAGGAAACCACTTTTGCACTTGTATTAGTGTGGAAAAACCACTTTTTGCACTTGTGATAGTGTTGAAAAACCACTTTTCGCACTTGTGTTAGTGTTGAAAAACCACTTTTCGCACTTGTGTTGCTGCAGGAAACCACTTTTGCACTTGTATTAGTGTGGAAAAACCACTTTTCGCACTTGTGTTAGTGTTGAAAAACCACTTTTGCACTTGTATTAGTGTGGAAAAAACACTTTTTGCACTTGTGATAGTGTTGAAAAAACACTTTTTGCACTTGTGTTAGTGTTGAAAAACCACTTTTCGCACATGTGTTGGTGCAGGAAACCACTTTTGCACTTGTATTAGTGTGGAAAAACCACTTTTCGCACTTGTGATAGTGTTGAAAAACCACTTTTCGCACTTGTGTTAGTGTTGAAAAACCACTTTTCGCACTTGTGTTAGTGTTGAAAAACCACTTTTCGCACTTGTGTTAGTGTTGAAAAACCACTTTTCGCACTTGTGTTGGTGCAGGAAACCACTTTTGCACTTGTATTAGTGTGGAAAAACCACTTTTTGCACTTGTGATAGTGTTGAAAAACCACTTTTCGCACTTGTGTTATTGTTGAAAAACCCACTTTTCGCACTTGTGTTGGTGCAGGAAACCACTTTTGCACTTGTATTAGTGTGGAAAAACCACTTTACACACTTGTGATAGTGTTGAAAAACCACTTTTCGCACTTGTGTTAGTGTTGAAAAACCACTTTTCGCACTTGTGTTTGTGTTGAAAAACCACTTTTCGCACTTGTGTTAGTGTTGAAAAACCACTTTTCGCACTTGTGTTGGTGCAGGAAACCACTTTTGCACTTGTATTAGTGTGGAAAAAACACTTTTCGCACTTGTGTTAGTGTTGAAAAACCACTTTTTGCACTTGTGTTAGTGTTGAAAAACCACTTTTCGCACTTGTGTTGGTGCAGGAAACCACTTTTGCACTTGTATTAGTGTGGAAAAAACACTTTTCGCACTTGTGTTAGTGTTGAAAAACCACTTTTCGCACTTGTGCTAGTGTTGAAAAACCACTTTTCGCACTTGTGTTAGTGTTGAAAAACCACTTTTCGCACTTGTGTTGGTGCAGGAAACCACTTTTGCACTTATATTAGTGTGGAAAAAACTTTTCGCACTTGTGTTAGTGTTGAAAAACCACTTTTCGCACTTGTGTTAGTGTTGAAAAACCACTTTTCGCACTTGTGTTATTGTTGAAAAACCACTTTTCGCACTTGTGTTGGTGCAGGAAACCACTTTTGCACTTGTATTAGTGTGGAAAAAACACTTTTCGCACTTGTGTTAGTGTTGAAAAACCACTTTTCGCACTTGTGTTAATGTTGAAAAACACCTTTTCGCACTTGTGTTGGTGCAAGAAACCACTTTTGCACTTGTATTAGTGTGGAAAAAACACTTTTCGCACTTGTGTTAGTGTTGAAAAACCACTTTTCGCACTTGTGTTAGTGTTGAAAAACCACTTTTCGCACTTGTGTTAGTGTTGAAAAACCACTTTTGCACTTGTATTAGTGTGGAAAAAACACTTTTTGCACTTGTGATAGTGTTGAAAAACCACTTTTCGCACTTGTGTTGGTGCAGGAAACCACTTTTGCACTTGTATTAGTGTGGAAAAACCACTTTTCGCACATGTGTTAGTGTTGAAAAACCACTTTTCGCACTTGTGTTAGTGTTGAAAAACCACTTTTCGCACTTGTGTTGGTGCAGGAAACCACTTCTGCACTTGTATTAGTGTGGAAAAACCACTTTTCGCACTTGTGATAATGTTGAAAAACCACTTTTCGCACTTGTGTTAGTGTTGAAAAACCACTTTTCGCACTTGTGTTAGTGTTGAAAACCCACTTTTTGCACTTGTGTTTGTGTTGAAAAACCACTTTTCGCACTTGTGTTAGTGTTGAAAAACCACTTTTCGCACTTGTGATAGTGTTGAAAAAACACTTTTTGCACTTGTGTTAGTGTTGAAAAACCACTTTTCGCACTTGTGTTGGTGCAAGAAACCACTTTTGCACTTGTATTAGTGTGGAAAATACACTTTTTGCAATTGTGATAGTGTTGAAAAACCACTTTTCGCACTTGTGTTAGTGTTGAAAAACCACTTTTCGCACTTGTGTTTGTGCAGGAAACCACTTTTGCACTTGTATTAGTGTGGAAAAACCACTTTTTGCAATTGTTGTAGTGTTGAAAAACCACTTTTCGCACTTGTGTTAGTGTTGAAAAACCAATTTTGCACTTGTATTAGTGTGGAAAAAACACTTTTTGCACTTGTGATAGTGTTGAAAAAACACTTTTTGCACTTGTGTTAGTGTTGAAAAAACACTTTTTGCACTTGTGATAGTGTTGAAAAACCACTTTTCGCACTTGTGTTAGTGCAGGAAACCACTTTTGCACTTGTATTAGTGTGGAAAACCACTTTTCGCACTTGTGTTAGTGTTGAAAAACCACTTTTCGCACTTGTGTTAGTGTTGAAAAACCACTTTTTGCACTTGTGTTGGTGCAGGAAACCACTTTTGCACTTGTATTGGTGTTGAAAAACCACTTTTTGCACTTGTGATAGTGTTGAAAAACCACTTTTTGCACTTGTGATAGTGTTGAAAAACCACTTTTCGCACTTGTGTTAGTGTTGAAAAACCACTTTTGCACTTGTATTAGTGTGGAAAAAACACTTTTTGCACTTGTGATAGTGTTGAAAAAACACTTTTTGCACTTGTGTTAGTGTTGAAAAACCACTTTTCGCACTTGTGTTGGTGCAGGAAACCACTTTTGCACTTGTATTAGTGTGGAAAAACCACTTTTCGCACTTGCGTTAGTGTTGAAAAACCACTTTTCGCACTTGTGTTGGTGTTGAAAAACCACTTTTCGCACTTGTGTTGGTGCAGGAAACCACTTTTGCACTTGTATTAGTGTGGAAAAACCACTTTTCGCACTTGTGATAGTGTTGAAAAACCACTTTTCACACTTTATGTTAGTGTTGAAAAACCACTTTTCACACTTGTGTTAGTGTTGAAAAACCACTTTTCGCACTTGTGTTAGTGTTGAAAAACCACTTTTCGCACTTGTGTTGGTGCAGGAAACCACTTTTGCACTTGTATTAGTGTGGAAAAACCACTTTTTGCACTTGTGATAGTGTTGAAAAACCACTTTTCGCACTTGTGTTAGTGTTGAAAAACCACTTTTCGCACTTGTGTTGCTGCAGGAAACCACTTTTGCACTTGTATTAGTGTGGGAAAACCACTTTTCGCACTTGTGTTAGTGTTGAAAAACCACTTTTGCACTTGTATTAGTGTGGAAAAAACACTTTTTGCACTTGTGATAGTGTTGAAAAAACACTTTTTGCACTTGTGTTAGTGTTGAAAAACCACTTTTCGCACATGTGTTGGTGCAGGAAACCACTTTTGCACTTGTATTAGTGTGGAAAAACCACTTTTCGCACTTGTGATAGTGTTGAAAAACCACTTTTCGCACTTGTGTTAGTGTTGAAAAACCACTTTTCGCACTTGTGTTAGTGTTGAAAAACCACTTTTCGCACTTGTGTTAGTGTTGAAAAACCACTTTTCGCACTTGTGTTGGTGCAGGAAACCACTTTTGCACTTGTATTAGTGTGGAAAAACCACTTTTTGCACTTGTGATAGTGTTGAAAAACCACTTTTCGCACTTGTGTTATTGTTGAAAAACCACTTTTCGCACTTGTGTTGGTGCAGGAAACCACTTTTGCACTTGTATTAGTGTGGAAAAACCACTTTACGCACTTGTGATAGTGTTGAAAAACCACTTTTCGCACTTGTGTTAGTGTTGAAAAACCACTTTTCGCACTTGTGTTAGTGTTGAAAAACCACTTTTCGCACTTGTGTTAGTGTTGAAAAACCACTTTTCGCACTTGTGTTGGTGCAGGAAACCACTTTTGCACTTGTATTAGTGTGGAAAAAACACTTTTCGCACTTGTGTTAGTGTTGAAAAACCACTTTTCGCACTTGTGTTAGTGTTGAAAAACCACTTTTCGCACTTGTGTTGGTGCAGGAAACCACTTTTGCACTTGTATTAGTGTGGAAAAAACACTTTTCGCACTTGTGTTAGTGTTGAAAAACCACTTTTCGCACTTGTGCTAGTGTTGAAAAACCACTTTTCGCACTTGTGTTAGTGTTGAAAAACCACTTTTCACACTTGTGTTGGTGCAGGAAACCACTTTTGAACTTATATTAGTGTGGAAAAAACTTTTCGCACTTGTGTTAGTGTTGAAAAACCACTTTTCGCACTTGTGTTAGTGTTGAAAAACCACTTTTCGCACTTGTGTTATTGTTGAAAAACCACTTTTCGCACTTGTGTTGGTGCAGGAAACCACTTTTGCACTTGTATTAGTGTGGAAAAAACACTTTTCGCACTTGTGTTAGTGTTGAAAAACCACTTTTCGCACTTGTGTTAATGTTGAAAAACACCTTTTCGCACTTGTGTTGGTGCAGGAAACCACTTTTGCACTTGTATTAGTGTGGAAAAAACACTTTTCGCACTTGTGTTAGTGTTGAAAAACCACTTTTCGCACTTGTGTTAGTGTTGAAAAACCACTTTTCGCACTTGTGTTAGTGTTGAAAAACCACTTTTGCACTTGTATTAGTGTGGAAAAAACACTTTTTGCACTTGTGATAGTGTTGAAAAACCACTTTTCGCACTTGTGTTGGTGCAGGAAACCACTTTTGCACTTGTATTAGTGTGGAAAAACCACTTTTTGCACATGTGTTAGTGTTGAAAAACCACTTTTCGCACTTGTGTTAGTGTTGAAAAACCACTTTTCGCACTTGTGTTGGTGCAGGAAACCACTTCTGCACTTGTATTAGTGTGGAAAAACCACTTTTCGCACTTGTGATAATGTTGAAAAACCACTTTTCGCACTTGTGTTAGTGTTGAAAAACCACTTTTCGCACTTGTGTTAGTGTTGAAAACCCACTTTTTGCACTTGTGTTTGTGTTGAAAAACCACTTTTCGCACTTGTGTTAGTGTTGAAAAACCACTTTTCGCACTTGTGATAGTGTTGAAAAAACACTTTTTGCACTTGTGTTAGTGTTGAAAACCACTTTTCGCACTTGTGTTGGTGCAAGAAACCACTTTTGCACTTGTATTAGTGTGGAAAATACACTTTTTGCAATTGTGATAGTGTTGAAAAACCACTTTTCGCACTTGTGTTAGTGTTGAAAAACCACTTTTCGCACTTGTGTTTGTGCAGGAAACCACTTTTGCACTTGTATTAGTGTGGAAAAACCACTTTTTGCAATTGTTGTAGTGTTGAAAAACCACTTTTCGCACTTGTGTTAGTGTTGAAAAACCAATTTTGCACTTGTATTAGTGTGGAAAAAACACTTTTTGCACTTGTGATAGTGTTGAAAAAACACTTTTTGCACTTGTGTTAGTGTTGAAAAACCACTTTTCGCACTTGTGTTGGTGCAGGAAACCACTTTTGCACTTGTATTAGTGTGGAAAAAACACTTTTTGCACTTGTGATAGTGTTGAAAAACCACTTTTCGCACTTGTGTTAGTGTTGAAAAACCACTTTTCGCACTTGTGTTGGTGCAGGAAACCACTTTTGCACTTGTATTAGTGTGGAAAAACCACTTTTTGCACTTGTTGTAGTGTTGAAAATCCACTTTTCGCACTTGTGTTAGTGTTGAAAAACCACTTTTGCACTTGTATTAGTGTGGAAAAAACACTTTTTGCACTTGTGATAGTGTTGAAAAAACACTTTTTGCACTTGTGTTAGTGTTGAAAAACCACTTTTCGCACTTGTGTTGGTGCAGGAAACCACTTTTGCATTTGTATTAGTGTGGAAAAAACACTTTTTGCACTTGTGATAGTGTTGAAAAACACATTTTGCACTTGTGTTAGTTGTTGAAAAACCACTTTTCGCACTTGTGTTGGTGCAGGAAACCACTTTTGCACTTGTATTAGTGTGGAAAAAACACTTTTTGCACTTGTGATAGTATTGAAAAAATACTTTTTGCACTTGTATTAGTGTGGAAAAACCACTTTTCACACTTGTGTTGGAGCAGGAAACCACTTTTGCACTTGTATTAGTGTGGAAAAACCACTTTTCGCACTTGTGTTAGTGTTGAAAAACCACTTTTCGCACTTGTATTAGTCTTGAAAAACCACTTTTCGCACTTGTGTTGGTGCAGGAAACCACTTTTGCACTTGTATTAGTGTGGAAAAAACACTTTTTGCACTTGTGATAGTGTTGAAAAACCACTTTTCGCACTTGTGTTAGTGTTGAAAAACCACTTTTCGCACTTGTGTTGGTGCAGGAAACCACTTTTTCACTTGTATTAGTGTGGAAAAACCACTTTTTGCACTTGTGATAGTGTTGAAAAACCACTTTTCGCACTTGTGTTGGTGCAGGAAACCACTTTTGCACTTGTATTAGTGTGGAAAAACCACTTTTCGCACTTGTGTTATTGTTGAAAAACCACTTTTCGCACTTGTGTTGGTGCAGGAAACCACTTTTGCACAACCACTTTTCGCACTTGTGCTAGTGTTGAAAAACCACTTTTCGCACTTGTGTTAGTGTTGAAAAACCACTTTTCGCACTTGTGTTAGTGTTGAAAAACCACTTTTCGCACTTGTGTTAGTGTTGAAAAACCACTTTTCGCACTTGTGTTAGTGTTGAAAAACCACTTTTCGCACTTGTGTTAGTGTTGAAAAACCACTTTTCGCACTTGTGTTAGTGTTGAAAAACCACTTTTCGCACTTGTGTTAGTGTTGAAAAACCACTTTTCGCACTTGTGTTAGTGTTGAAAAACCACTTTTCGCACTTGTGTTGGTGCAGGAAACCACTTTTGCACTTGTATTAGTGTGGAAAAAACCACTTTTTGCACTTGTGATAGTGTTGAAAAACCACTTTTCGCACTTGTGTTAGTGTTGAAAAACCACTTTTCGCACTTGTGTTAGTGTTGAAAAACCACTTTTTGCACTTGTGTTTGTGTTGAAAAACCACTTTTCGCACTTGTATTAGTGTTGAAAAACCACTTTTCGCACTTGTGTTGGTGCAGGAAACCACTTTTGCACTTGTATTAGTGTGGAAAAAACACTTTTTGCACTTGTGATAGTGTTGAAAAACCACTTTACGCACTTGTGTTAGTGTTGAAAAACCACTTTTCGCACTTGTGCTAGTGTTGAAAAACCACTTTTCGCACTTGTGTTAGTGTTGAAAAACCACTTTTCACACTTGTGTTGGTGCAGGAAACCACTTTTGCACTTATATTAGTGTGGAAAAAACTTTTCGCACTTGTGTTAGTGTTGAAAAACCACTTTTCGCCCTTGTGTTAGTGTTGAAAAACCACTTTTCGCACTTGTGTTATTGTTGAAAAACCACTTTTCGCACTTGTGTTGGTGCAGGAAACCACTTTTGCACTTGTATTAGTGTGGAAAAAACACTTTTCGCACTTGTGTTAGTGTTGAAAAACCACTTTTCGCACTTGTGTCAATGTTGAAAAACACCTTTTCGCACTTGTGTTGGTGCAGGAAACCACTTTTGCACTTGTATTAGTGTGGAAAAAACACTTTTCGCACTTGTGTTAGTGTTGAAAAACCACTTTTCGCACTTGTGTTATTGTTGAAAAACCACTTTTCGCACTTGTGTTAGTGTTGAAAAACCACTTTTGCACTTGTATTAGTGTGGAAAAAACACTTTTTGCACTTGTGATAGTGTTGAAAAACCACTTTTCGCACTTGTGTTGGTGCAGGAAACCACTTTTGCACTTGTATTAGTGTGGAAAAACCACTTTTCGCACATGTGTTAGTGTTGAAAAACCACTTTTCGCACTTGTGTTAGTGTTGAAAAACCACTTTTCGCACTTGTGTTGGTGCAGGAAACCACTTCTGCACTTGTATTAGTGTGGAAAAACCACTTTTCGCACTTGTGATAGTGTTGAAAAACCACTTTTCGCACTTGTGTTAGTGTTGAAAAACCACTTTTCGCACTTGTGTTAGTGTTGAAAACCCACTTTTTGCACTTGTGTTTGTGTTGAAAAACCACTTTTCGCACTTGTGTTAGTGTTGAAAAACCACTTTTCGCACTTGTGATAGTGTTGAAAAAACACTTTTTGCACTTGTGTTAGTGTTGAAAAACCACTTTTCGCACTTGTGTTGGTGCAGGAAACCACTTTTGCACTTGTATTAGTGTGGAAAATACACTTTTTGCAATTGTGATAGTGTTGAAAAACCACTTTTCGCACTTGTGTTAGTGTTGAAAAACCACTTTTCGCACTTGTGTTTGTGCAGGAAACCACTTTTGCACTTGTATTAGTGTGGAAAAACCACTTTTTGCAATTGTTGTAGTGTTGAAAAACCACTTTTCGCACTTGTGTTAGTGTTGAAAAACCAATTTTGCACTTGTATTAGTGTGGAAAAAACACTTTTTGCACTTGTGATAGTGTTGAAAAAACACTTTTTGCACTTGTGTTAGTGTTGAAAAACCACTTTTCGCACTTGTGTTGGTGCAGGAAACCACTTTTGCACTTGTATTAGTGTGGAAAAAACACTTTTTGCACTTGTGATAGTGTTGAAAAACCACTTTTCGCACTTGTGTTAGTGTTGAAAAACCACTTTTCGCACTTGTGTTGGTGCAGGAAACCACTTTTGCACTTGTATTAGTGTGGAAAAAACACTTTTTGCACTTGTGATAGTGTTGAAAAACCACTTTTCGCACTTGTGTTAGTGTTGAAAAACCACTTTTCGCACTTGTGTTGCTGCAGGAAACCACTTTTGCACTTGTATTAGTGTGGAAAAACCACTTTTCGCACTTGTGTTAGTGTTGAAAAACCACTTTTGCACTTGTATTAGTGTGGAAAAAACACTTTTTGCACTTGTGATAGTGTTGAAAAAACACTTTTTGCACTTGTGTTAGTGTTGAAAAACCACTTTTCGCACATGTGTTGGTGCAGGAAACCACTTTTGCACTTGTATTAGTGTGGAAAAACCACTTTTCGCACTTGTGATAGTGTTGAAAAACCACTTTTCGCACTTGTGTTAGTGTTGAAAAACCACTTTTCGCACTTGTGTTAGTGTTGAAAAACCACTTTTCGCACTTGTGTTAGTGTTGAAAAACCACTTTTCGCACTTGTGTTGGTGCAGGAAACCACTTTTGCACTTGTATTAGTGTGGAAAAACCACTTTTTGCACTTGTGATAGTGTTGAAAAACCACTTTTCGCACTTGTGTTATTGTTGAAAAACCACTTTTCGCACTTGTGTTGGTGCAGGAAACCACTTTTGCACTTGTATTAGTGTGGAAAAACCACTTTACGCACTTGTGATAGTGTTGAAAAACCACTTTTCGCACTTGTGTTAGTGTTGAAAAACCACTTTTCGCACTTGTGTTAGTGTTGAAAAACCACTTTTCGCACTTGTGTTAGTGTTGAAAAACCACTTTTCGCACTTGTGTTGGTGCAGTAAACCACTTTTGCACTTGTATTAGTGTGGAAAAAACACTTTTCGCACTTGTGTTAGTGTTGAAAAACCACTTTTCGCACTTGTGTTAGTGTTGAAAAACCACTTTTCGCACTTGTGTTGGTGCAGGAAACCACTTTTGCACTTGTATTAGTGTGGAAAAAACACTTTTCGCACTTGTGTTAGTGTTGAAAAACCACTTTTCGCACTTGTGCTAGTGTTGAAAAACCACTTTTCGCACTTGTGTTAGTGTTGAAAAACCACTTTTCGCACTTGTGTTGGTGCAGGAAACCACTTTTGCACTTATATTAGTGTGGAAAAAACTTTTCGCACTTGTGTTAGTGTTGAAAAACCACTTTTCGCACTTGTGTTAGTGTTGAAAAACCACTTTTCGCACTTGTGTTATTGTTGAAAAACCACTTTTCGCACTTGTGTTGGTGCAGGAAACCACTTTTGCACTTGTATTAGTGTGGAAAAAACACTTTTCGCACTTGTGTTAGTGTTGAAAAACCACTTTTCGCACTTGTGTTAATGTTGAAAAACACCTTTTCGCACTTGTGTTGGTGCAGGAAACCACTTTTGCACTTGTATTAGTGTGGAAAAAACACTTTTCGCACTTGTGTTAGTGTTGAAAAACCACTTTTCGCACTTGTGTTAGTGTTGAAAAACCACTTTTCGCACTTGTGTTAGTGTTGAAAAACCACTTTTGCACTTGTATTAGTGTGGAAAAAACACTTTTTGCACTTGTGATAGTGTTGAAAAACCACTTTTCGCACTTGTGTTGGTGCAGGAAACCACTTTTGCACTTGTATTAGTGTGGAAAAACCACTTTTCGCACATGTGTTAGTGTTGAAAAACCACTTTTCGCACTTGTGTTAGTGTTGAAAAACCACTTTTCGCACTTGTGTTGGTGCAGGAAACCACTTCTGCACTTGTATTAGTGTGGAAAAACCACTTTTCGCACTTGTGATAGTGTTGAAAAACCACTTTTCGCACTTGTGTTAGTGTTGAAAAACCACTTTTCGCACTTGTGTTAGTGTTGAAAACCCACTTTTTGCACTTGTGTTTGTGTTGAAAAACCACTTTTCGCACTTGTGTTAGTGTTGAAAAACCACTTTTCGCACTTGTGATAGTGTTGAAAAAACACTTTTTGCACTTGTGTTAGTGTTGAAAAACCACTTTTCGCACTTGTGTTGGTGCAGGAAACCACTTTTGCACTTGTATTAGTGTGGAAAATACACTTTTTGCAATTGTGATAGTGTTGAAAAACCACTTTTCGCACTTGTGTTAGTGTTGAAAAACCACTTTTCGCACTTGTGTTTGTGCAGGAAACCACTTTTGCACTTGTATTAGTGTGGAAAAACCACTTTTTGCAATTGTTGTAGTGTTGAAAAACCACTTTTCGCACTTGTGTTAGTGTTGAAAAACCAATTTTGCACTTGTATTAGTGTGGAAAAAACACTTTTTGCACTTGTGATAGTGTTGAAAAAACACTTTTTGCACTTGTGTTAGTGTTGAAAAACCACTTTTCGCACTTGTGTTGGTGCAGGAAACCACTTTTGCACTTGTATTAGTGTGGAAAAAACACTTTTTGCACTTGTGATAGTGTTGAAAAACCACTTTTCGCACTTGTGTTAGTGTTGAAAAACCACTTTTCGCACTTGTGTTGGTGCAGGAAACCACTTTTGCACTTGTATTAGTGTGGAAAAACCACTTTTTGCACTTGTTGTAGTGTTGAAAAACCACTTTTCGCACTTGTGTTAGTGTTGAAAAACCACTTTTGCACTTGTATTAGTGTGGAAAAAACACTTTTTGCACTTGTGATAGTGTTGAAAAAACACTTTTTGCACTTGTGTTAGTGTTGAAAAACCACTTTTCGCACTTGTGTTGGTGCAGGAAACCACTTTTGCATTTGTATTAGTGTGGAAAAAACACTTTTTGCACTTGTGATAGTGTTGAAAAACACATTTTGCACTTGTGTTAGTTGTTGAAAAACCACTTTTCGCACTTGTGTTGGTGCAGGAAACCACTTTTGCACTTGTATTAGTGTGGAAAAAACACTTTTTGCACTTGTGATAGTATTGAAAAAATACTTTTTGCACTTGTATTAGTGTGGAAAAACCACTTTTCACACTTGTGTTGGAGCAGGAAACCACTTTTGCACTTGTATTAGTGTGGAAAAACCACTTTTCGCACTTGTGTTAGTGTTGAAAAACCACTTTTCGCACTTGTATTAGTGTTGAAAAACCACTTTTCGCACTTGTGTTGGTGCAGGAA
Organism: Myxine glutinosa; assembly: GCF_964187855.1. Classification (NCBI taxonomy): domain Eukaryota; kingdom Metazoa; phylum Chordata; class Myxini; order Myxiniformes; family Myxinidae; genus Myxine; species Myxine glutinosa. The sequence goes on along the minus strand of NW_027616604.1, from coordinate 82,495 downwards.
ACCACTTTTGCACTTGTATTAGTGTGGAAAAAACACTTTTTGCACTTGTGATAGTGTTGAAAAACCACTTTTCGCACTTGTGTTAGTGTTGAAAAACCACTTTTCGCACTTGTGTTGGTGCAGGAAACCACTTTTTCACTTGTATTAGTGTGGAAAAACCACTTTTTGCACTTGTGATAGTGTTGAAAAACCACTTTTCGCACTTGTGTTGGTGCAGGAAACCACTTTTGCACTTGTATTAGTGTGGAAAAACCACTTTTCGCACTTGTGTTATTGTTGAAAAACCACTTTTCGCACTTGTGTTGGTGCAGGAAACCACTTTTGCACAACCACTTTTCGCACTTGTGTTAGTGTTGAAAAACCACTTTTCGCACTTGTGTTAGTGTTGAAAAACCACTTTTCGCACTTGTGTTAGTGTTGAAAAACCACTTTTCGCACTTGTGTTAGTGTTGAAAAACCACTTTTCGCACTTGTGTTAGTGTTGAAAAACCACTTTTCGCACTTGTGTTAGTGTTGAAAAACCACTTTTCGCACTTGTGTTAGTGTTGAAAAACCACTTTTCGCACTTGTGTTAGTGTTGAAAAACCACTTTTCGCACTTGTGTTAGTGTTGAAAAACCACTTTTTGCACTTGTGTTGGTGCAGGAAACCACTTTTGCACTTGTATTAGTGTGGAAAAAACCACTTTTTGCACTTGTGATAGTGTTGAAAAACCACTTTTCGCACTTGTGTTAGTGTTGAAAAACCACTTTTCGCACTTGTGTTAGTGTTGAAAAACCACTTTTTGCACTTGTGTTTGTGTTGAAAAACCACTTTTCGCACTTGTATTAGTGTTGAAAAACCACTTTTCGCACTTGTGTTGGTGCAGGAAACCACTTTTGCACTTGTATTAGTGTGGAAAAAACACTTTTTGCACTTGTGATAGTGTTGAAAAACCACTTTACGCACTTGTGTTAGTGTTGAAAAACCACTTTTCGCACTTGTGCTAGTGTTGAAAAACCACTTTTCGCACTTGTGTTAGTGTTGAAAAACCACTTTTCGCACTTGTGTTGGTGCAGGAAACCACTTTTGCACTTATATTAGTGTGGAAAAAACTTTTCGCACTTGTGTTAGTGTTGAAAAACCACTTTTCGCACTTGTGTTAGTGTTGAAAAACCACTTTTCGCACTTGTGTTATTGTTGAAAAACCACTTTTCGCACTTGTGTTGGTGCAGGAAACCACTTTTGCACTTGTATTAGTGTGGAAAAAACACTTTTCGCACTTGTGTTAGTGTTGAAAAACCACTTTTCGCACTTGTGTTAATGTTGAAAAACACCTTTTCGCACTTGTGTTGGTGCAGGAAACCACTTTTGCACTTGTATTAGTGTGGAAAAAACACTTTTCGCACTTGTGTTAGTGTTGAAAAACCACTTTTCGCACTTGTGTTAGTGTTGAAAAACCACTTTTCGCACTTGTGTTAGTGTTGAAAAACCACTTTTGCACTTGTATTAGTGTGGAAAAAACACTTTTTGCACTTGTGATAGTGTTGAAAAACCACTTTTCGCACTTGTGTTGGTGCCGGAAACCACTTTTGCACTTGTATTAGTGTGGAAAAACCACTTTTCGCACATGTGTTAGTGTTGAAAAACCACTTTTCGCACTTGTGTTAGTGTTGAAAAACCACTTTTCGCACTTGTGTTGGTGCAGGAAACCACTTCTGCACTTGTATTAGTGTGGAAAAACCACTTTTCGCACTTGTGATAGTGTTGAAAAACCACTTTTCGCACTTGTGTTAGTGTTGAAAAACCACTTTTCGCACTTGTGTTAGTGTTGAAAACCCACTTTTTGCACTTGTGTTTGTGTTGAAAAACCACTTTTCGCACTTGTGTTAGTGTTGAAAAACCACTTTTCGCACTTGTGATAGTGTTGAAAAAACACTTTTTGCACTTGTGTTAGTGTTGAAAAACCACTTTTCGCACTTGTGTTGGTGCAGGAAACCACTTTTGCACTTGTATTAGTGTGGAAAATACACTTTTTGCAATTGTGATAGTGTTGAAAAACCACTTTTCGCACTTGTGTTAGTGTTGAAAAACCACTTTTCGCACTTGTGTTTGTGCAGGAAACCACTTTTGCACTTGTATTAGTGTGGAAAAACCACTTTTTGCAATTGTTGTAGTGTTGAAAAACCACTTTTCGCACTTGTGTTAGTGTTGAAAAACCAATTTTGCACTTGTATTAGTGTGGAAAAAACACTTTTTGCACTTGTGATAGTGTTGAAAAAACACTTTTTGCACTTGTGTTAGTGTTGAAAAACCACTTTTCGCACTTGTGTTGGTGCAGGAAACCACTTTTGCACTTGTATTAGTGTGGAAAAAACACTTTTTGCACTTGTGATAGTGTTGAAAAACCACTTTTCGCACTTGTGTTAGTGTTGAAAAACCACTTTTCGCACTTGTGTTGGTGCAGGAAACCACTTTTGCACTTGTATTAGTGTGGAAAAACCACTTTTTGCACTTGTTGTAGTGTTGAAAAACCACTTTTCGCACTTGTGTTAGTGTTGAAAAACCACTTTTGCACTTGTATTAGTGTGGAAAAAACACTTTTTGCACTTGTGATAGTGTTGAAAAAACACTTTTTGCACTTGTGTTAGTGTTGAAAAACCACTTTTCGCACTTGTGTTGGTGCAGGAAACCACTTTTGCATTTGTATTAGTGTGGAAAAAACACTTTTTGCACTTGTGATAGTGTTGAAAAACACATTTTGCACTTGTGTTAGTTGTTGAAAAACCACTTTTCGCACTTGTGTTGGTGCAGGAAACCACTTTTGCACTTGTATTAGTGTGGAAAAAACACTTTTTGCACTTGTGATAGTATTGAAAAAATACTTTTTGCACTTGTATTAGTGTGGAAAAACCACTTTTCACACTTGTGTTGGAGCAGGAAACCACTTTTGCACTTGTATTAGTGTGGAAAAACCACTTTTCGCACTTGTGTTAGTGTTGAAAAACCACTTTTCGCACTTGTATTAGTGTTGAAAAACCACTTTTCGCACTTGTGTTGGTGCAGGAAACCACTTTTGCACTTGTATTAGTGTGGAAAAAACACTTTTTGCACTTGTGATAGTGTTGAAAAACCACTTTTCGCACTTGTGTTAGTGTTGAAAAACCACTTTTCGCACTTGTGATAGTGTTGAAAAACCACTTTTCGCACTTGTGTTAGTGTTGAAAAACCACTTTTCGCACTTGTGTTAGTGTTGAAAAACCACTTTTCGCACTTGTGTTGTTGCAGGAAACCACTTTTGCACTTGTATTAGTGTGGAAAAACCACTTTTTGCACTTGTGATAGTGTTGAAAAACCACTTTTCGCACTTGTGTTAGTGTTGAAAAACCACTTTTCGCACTAGTGTTGGTGCAGGAAACCACTTTTGCACTTGTATTAGTGTGGAAAAACCACTTTTCGCACTTGTGATAGTGTTGAAAAACCACTTTTCGCACTTGTGTTAGTGTTGAAAAACCACTTTTCGCACTTGTGTTAGTGTTGAAAAACCACTTTTCGCACTTGTGTTGGTGCAGGAAACCACTTTTGCACTTGTATTCGTGTGGAAAAACCACATTTCTCACTTGTGTTAGTGTTGAAAAACCACTTTTCGCACTTGTGTTAGTGTTGAAAATCCACTTTTCGCACTTGTGTTGGTGCAGGAAACCACTTTTGCACTTGTATTAGTGTGGAAAAACCACTTTTTGCACTTGTGTTAGTGTTGAAAAACCACTTTTCGCACTTGTATTAGTGTTGAAAAACCACTTTTCGCACTTGTGTTGGTGCAGGAAACCACTTTTGCACTTGTATGAGTGTGGAAAAACCACTTTTTGCACTTGTGATAGTGTTGAAAAACCACTTTTCGCACTTGTGTTAGTGCAGGAAACCACTTTTGCACTTGTATTAGTGTGGAAAAACCACTTTTCGCACTTGTGTTAGTGTTGAAAAACCACTTTTCGCACTTGTGTTAGTGTTGAAAAACCACTTTTTGCACTTGTGTTGGTGCAGGAAACCACTTTTGCACTTGTATTGGTGTTGAAAAACCACTTTTTGCACTTGTGATAGTGTTGAAAAACCACTTTTTGCACTTGTGATAGTGTTGAAAAACCACTTTTCGCACTTGTGTTAGTGTTGAAAAACCACTTTTGCACTTGTATTAGTGTGGAAAAAACACTTTTTGCACTTGTGATAGTGTTGAAAAAACACTTTTTGCACTTGTGTTAGTGTTGAAAAACCACTTTTCGCACTTGTGTTGGTGCAGGAAACCACTTTTGCACTTGTATTAGTGTGGAAAAACCACTTTTCGCACTTGCGTTAGTGTTGAAAAACCACTTTTCGCACTTGTGTTGGTGTTGAAAAACCACTTTTCGCACTTGTGTTGGTGCAGGAAACCACTTTTGCACTTGTATTAGTGTGGAAAAACCACTTTTCGCACTTGTGATAGTGTTGAAAAACCACTTTTCACACTTTATGTTAGTGTTGAAAAACCACTTTTCACACTTGTGTTAGTGTTGAAAAACCACTTTTCGCACTTGTGTTAGTGTTGAAAAACCACTTTTCGCACTTGTGTTGGTGCAGGAAACCACTTTTGCACTTGTATTAGTGTGGAAAAACCACTTTTTGCACTTGTGATAGTGTTGAAAAACCACTTTTCGCACTTGTGTTAGTGTTGAAAAACCACTTTTCGCACTTGTGTTGCTGCAGGAAACCACTTTTGCACTTGTATTAGTGTGGAAAAACCACTTTTCGCACTTGTGTTAGTGTTGAAAAACCACTTTTGCACTTGTATTAGTGTGGAAAAAACACTTTTTGCACTTCTGATAGTGTTGAAAAAACACTTTTTGCACTTGTGTTAGTGTTGAAAAACCACTTTTCGCACATGTGTTGGTGCAGGAAACCACTTTTGCACTTGTATTAGTGTGGAAAAACCACTTTTCGCACTTGTGATAGTGTTGAAAAACCACTTTTCGCACTTGTGTTAGTGTTGAAAAACCACTTTTCGCACTTGTGTTAGTGTTGAAAAACCACTTTTCGCACTTGTGTTAGTGTTGAAAAACCACTTTTCGCACTTGTGTTGGTGCAGGAAACCACTTTTGCACTTGTATTAGTGTGGAAAAACCACTTTTTGCACTTGTGATAGTGTTGAAAAACCACTTTTCGCACTTGTGTTATTGTTGAAAAACCACTTTTCGCACTTGTGTTGGTGCAGGAAACCACTTTTGCACTTGTATTAGTGTGGAAAAACCACTTTACGCACTTGTGATAGTGTTGAAAAACCACTTTTCGCACTTGTGTTAGTGTTGAAAAACCACTTTTCGCACTTGTGTTAGTGTTGAAAAACCACTTTTCGCACTTGTGTTAGTGTTGAAAAACCACTTTTCGCACTTGTGTTGGTGCAGGAAACCACTTTTGCACTTGTATTAGTGTGGAAAAAACACTTTTCGCACTTGTGTTAGTGTTGAAAAACCACTTTTCGCACTTGTGTTAGTGTTGAAAAACCACTTTTCGCACTTGTGTTGGTGCAGGAAACCACTTTTGCACTTGTATTAGTGTGGAAAAAACACTTTTCGCACTTGTGTTAGTGTTGAAAAACCACTTTTCGCACTTGTGCTAGTGTTGAAAAACCACTTTTCGCACTTGTGTTAGTGTTGAAAAACCACTTTTCGCACTTGTGTTGGTGCAGGAAACCACTTTTGCACTTATATTAGTGTGGAAAAAACTTTTCGCACTTGTGTTAGTGTTGAAAAACCACTTTTCGCACTTGTGTTAGTGTTGAAAAACCACTTTTCGCACTTGTGTTATTGTTGAAAAACCACTTTTCGCACTTGTGTTGGTGCAGGAAACCACTTTTGCACTTGTATTAGTGTGGAAAAAACACTTTTCGCACTTGTGTTAGTGTTGAAAAACCACTTTTCGCACTTGTGTTAATGTTGAAAAACACCTTTTCGCACTTGTGTTGGTGCAAGAAACCACTTTTGCACTTGTATTAGTGTGGAAAAAACACTTTTCGCACTTGTGTTAGTGTTGAAAAACCACTTTTCGCACTTGTGTTAGTGTTGAAAAACCACTTTTCGCACTTGTGTTAGTGTTGAAAAACCACTTTTGCACTTGTATTAGTGTGGAAAAAACACTTTTTGCACTTGTGATAGTGTTGAAAAACCACTTTTCGCACTTGTGTTGGTGCAGGAAACCACTTTTGCACTTGTATTAGTGTGGAAAAACCACTTTTCGCACATGTGTTAGTGTTGAAAAACCACTTTTCGCACTTGTGTTAGTGTTGAAAAACCACTTTTCGCACTTGTGTTGGTGCAGGAAACCACTTCTGCACTTGTATTAGTGTGGAAAAACCACTTTTTGCACTTGTGATAATGTTGAAAAACCACTTTTCGCACTTGTGTTAGTGTTGAAAAACCACTTTTCGCACTTGTGTTAGTGTTGAAAACCCACTTTTTGCACTTGTGTTTGTGTTGAAAAACCACTTTTCGCACTTGTGTTAGTGTTGAAAAACCACTTTTCGCACTTGTGATAGTGTTGAAAAAACACTTTTTGCACTTGTGTTAGTGTTGAAAAACCACTTTTCGCACTTGTGTTGGTGCAAGAAACCACTTTTGCACTTGTATTAGTGTGGAAAATACACTTTTTGCAATTGTGATAGTGTTGAAAAACCACTTTTCGCACTTGTGTTAGTGTTGAAAAACCACTTTTCGCACTTGTGTTTGTGCAGGAAACCACTTTTGCACTTGTATTAGTGTGGAAAAACCACTTTTTGCAATTGTTGTAGTGTTGAAAAACCACTTTTCGCACTTGTGTTAGTGTTGAAAAACCAATTTTGCACTTGTATTAGTGTGGAAAAAACACTTTTTGCACTTGTGATAGTGTTGAAAAAACACTTTTTGCACTTGTGTTAGTGTTGAAAAAACACTTTTTGCACTTGTGATAGTGTTGAAAAACCACTTTTCGCACTTGTGTTAGTGCAGGAAACCACTTTTGCACTTGTATTAGTGTGGAAAACCACTTTTCGCACTTGTGTTAGTGTTGAAAAACCACTTTTCGCACTTGTGTTAGTGTTGAAAAACCACTTTTTGCACTTGTGTTGGTGCAGGAAACCACTTTTGCACTTGTATTGGTGTTGAAAAACCACTTTTTGCACTTGTGATAGTGTTGAAAAACCACTTTTTGCACTTGTGATAGTGTTGAAAAACCACTTTTCGCACTTGTGTTAGTGTTGAAAAACCACTTTTGCACTTGTATTAGTGTGGAAAAAACACTTTTTGCACTTGTGATAGTGTTGAAAAAACACTTTTTGCACTTGTGTTAGTGTTGAAAAACCACTTTTCGCACTTGTGTTGGTGCAGGAAACCACTTTTGCACTTGTATTAGTGTGGAAAAACCACTTTTCGCACTTGCGTTAGTGTTGAAAAACCACTTTTCGCACTTGTGTTGGTGTTGAAAAACCACTTTTCGCACTTGTGTTGGTGCAGGAAACCACTTTTGCACTTGTATTAGTGTGGAAAAACCACTTTTCGCACTTGTGATAGTGTTGAAAAACCACTTTTCACACTTTATGTTAGTGTTGAAAAACCACTTTTCACACTTGTGTTAGTGTTGAAAAACCACTTTTCGCACTTGTGTTAGTGTTGAAAAACCACTTTTCGCACTTGTGTTGGTGCAGGAAACCACTTTTGCACTTGTATTAGTGTGGAAAAACCACTTTTTGCACTTGTGATAGTGTTGAAAAACCACTTTTCGCACTTGTGTTAGTGTTGAAAAACCACTTTTCGCACTTGTGTTGCTGCAGGAAACCACTTTTGCACTTGTATTAGTGTGGAAAAACCACTTTTCGCACTTGTGTTAGTGTTGAAAAACCACTTTTGCACTTGTATTAGTGTGGAAAAAACACTTTTTGCACTTGTGATAGTGTTGAAAAAACACTTTTTGCACTTGTGTTAGTGTTGAAAAACCACTTTTCGCACATGTGTTGGTGCAGGAAACCACTTTTGCACTTGTATTAGTGTGGAAAAACCACTTTTCGCACTTGTGATAGTGTTGAAAAACCACTTTTCGCACTTGTGTTAGTGTTGAAAAACCACTTTTCGCACTTGTGTTAGTGTTGAAAAACCACTTTTCGCACTTGTGTTAGTGTTGAAAAACCACTTTTCGCACTTGTGTTGGTGCAGGAAACCACTTTTGCACTTGTATTAGTGTGGAAAAACCACTTTTTGCACTTGTGATAGTGTTGAAAAACCACTTTTCGCACTTGTGTTATTGTTGAAAAACCACTTTTCGCACTTGTGTTGGTGCAGGAAACCACTTTTGCACTTGTATTAGTGTGGAAAAACCACTTTACGCACTTGTGATAGTGTTGAAAAACCACTTTTCGCACTTGTGTTAGTGTTGAAAAACCACTTTTCGCACTTGTGTTAGTGTTGAAAAACCACTTTTCGCACTTGTGTTAGTGTTGAAAAACCACTTTTCGCACTTGTGTTGGTGCAGGAAACCACTTTTGCACTTGTATTAGTGTGGAAAAAACACTTTTCGCACTTGTATTAGTGTTGAAAAACCACTTTTCGCACTTGTGTTAGTGTTGAAAAACCACTTTTCGCACTTGTGTTGGTGCAGGAAACCACTTTTGCACTTGTATTAGTGTGGAAAAAACACTTTTCGCACTTGTGTTAGTGTTGAAAAACCACTTTTCGCACTTGTGCTAGTGTTGAAAAACCACTTTTCGCACTTGTGTTAGTGTTGAAAAACCACTTTTCGCACTTGTGTTGGTGCAGGAAACCACTTTTGAACTTATATTAGTGTGGAAAAAACTTTTCGCACTTGTGTTAGTGTTGAAAAACCACTTTTCACACTTGTGTTAGTGTTGAAAAACCACTTTTCGCACTTGTGTTATTGTTGAAAAACCACTTTTCGCACTTGTGTTGGTGCAGGAAACCACTTTTGCACTTGTATTAGTGTGGAAAAAACACTTTTCGCACTTGTGTTAGTGTTGAAAAACCACTTTTCGCACTTGTGTTAATGTTGAAAAACACCTTTTCGCACTTGTGTTGGTGCAGGAAACCACTTTTGCACTTGTATTAGTGTGGAAAAAACACTTTTCGCACTTGTGTTAGTGTTGAAAAACCACTTTTCGCACTTGTGTTAGTGTTGAAAAACCACTTTTCGCACTTGTGTTAGTGTTGAAAAACCACTTTTGCACTTGTATTAGTGTGGAAAAAACACTTTTTGCACTTGTGATAGTGTTGAAAAACCACTTTTCGCACTTGTGTTGGTGCAGGAAACCACTTTTGCACTTGTATTAGTGTGGAAAAACCACTTTTCGCACATGTGTTAGTGTTGAAAAACCACTTTTCGCACTTGTGTTAGTGTTGAAAAACCACTTTTCGCACTTGTGTTGGTGCAGGAAACCACTTTTGCATTTGTATTAGTGTGGAAAAAACACTTTTTGCACTTGTGATAGTGTTGAAAAACACATTTTGCACTTGTGTTAGTTGTTGAAAAACCACTTTTCGCACTTGTGTTGGTGCAGGAAACCACTTTTGCACTTGTATTAGTGTGGAAAAAACACTTTTTGCACTTGTGATAGTATTGAAAAAATACTTTTTGCACTTGTATTAGTGTGGAAAAACCACTTTTCACACTTGTGTTGGAGCAGGAAACCACTTTTGCACTTGTATTAGTGTGGAAAAACCACTTTTCGCACTTGTGTTAGTGTTGAAAAACCACTTTTCGCACTTGTATTAGTGTTGAAAAACCACTTTTCGCACTTGTGTTGGTGCAGGAAACCACTTTTGCACTTGTATTAGTGTGGAAAAAACACTTTTTGCACTTGTGATAGTGTTGAAAAACCACTTTTCGCACTTGTGATAGTGTTGAAAAACCACTTTTCGCACTTGTGTTAGTGTTGAAAAACCACTTTTCGCACTTGTGTTAGTGTTGAAAAACCACTTTTCGCACTTGTGTTGTTGCAGGAAACCACTTTTGCACTTGTATTAGTGTGGAAAAACCACTTTTTGCACTTGTGATAGTGTTGAAAAACCACTTTTCGCACTTGTGTTAGTGTTGAAAAACCACTTTTCGCACTTGTGTTGGTGCAGCAAACCACTTTTGCACTTGTATTAGTGTGGAAAAACCACTTTTCGCACTTGTGATAGTGTTGAAAAACCACTTTTCGCACTTGTGTTAGTGTTGAAAAACCACTTTTCGCACTTGTGTTAGTGTTGAAAAACCACTTTTCGCACTTGTGTTGGTGCAGGAAACACTTTTGCACTTGTATTCGTGTGGAAAAACCACATTTCTCACTTGTGTTAGTGTTGAAAAACCACTTTTCGCACTTGTGTTAGTGTTGAAAATCCACTTTTCGCACTTGTGTTGGTGCAGGAAACCACTTTTGCACTTGTATTAGTGTGGAAAAACCACTTTTTGCACTTGTGTTAGTGTTGAAAAACCACTTTTCGCACTTGTATTAGTGTTGAAAAACCACTTTTCGCACTTGTGTTGGTGCAGGAAACCACTTTTGCACTTGTATGAGTGTGGAAAAACCACTTTTTGCACTTGTGATAGTGTTGAAAAACCACTTTTCGCACTTGTGTTAGTGCAGGAAACCACTTTTGCACTTGTATTAGTGTGGAAAAACCACTTTTCGCACTTGTGTTAGTGTTGAAAAACCACTTTTCGCACTTGTGTTAGTGTTGAAAAACCACTTTTTGCACTTGTGTTGGTGCAGGAAACCACTTTTGCACTTGTATTGGTGTTGAAAAACCACTTTTTGCACTTGTGATAGTGTTGAAAAACCACTTTTTGCACTTGTGATAGTGTTGAAAAACCACTTTTCGCACTTGTGTTAGTGTTGAAAAACCACTTTTGCACTTGTATTAGTGTGGAAAAAACACTTTTTGCACTTGTGATAGTGTTGAAAAAACACTTTTTGCACTTGTGTTAGTGTTGAAAAACCACTTTTCGCACTTGTGTTGGTGCAGGAAATCACTTTTGCACTTGTATTAGTGTGGAAAAACCACTTTTCGCACTTGCGTTAGTGTTGAAAAACCACTTTTCGCACTTGTGTTGGTGTTGAAAAACCACTTTTCGCACTTGTGTTGGTGCAGGAAACCACTTTTGCACTTGTATTAGTGTGGAAAAACCACTTTTCGCACTTGTGATAGTGTTGAAAAACCACTTTTCACACTTTATGTTAGTGTTGAAAAACCACTTTTCACACTTGTGTTAGTGTTGAAAAACCACTTTTCGCACTTGTGTTAGTGTTGAAAAACCACTTTTCGCACTTGTGTTGGTGCAGGAAACCACTTTTGCACTTGTATTAGTGTGGAAAAACCACTTTTTGCACTTGTGATAGTGTTGAAAAACCACTTTTCGCACTTGTGTTAGTGTTGAAAAACCACTTTTCGCACTTGTGTTGCTGCAGGAAACCACTTTTGCACTTGTATTAGTGTGGAAAAACCACTTTTCGCACTTGTGTTAGTGTTGAAAAACCACTTTTGCACTTGTATTAGTGTGGAAAAAACACTTTTTGCACTTGTGATAGTGTTGAAAAAACACTTTTTGCACTTGTGTTAGTGTTGAAAAACCACTTTTCGCACATGTGTTGGTGCAGGAAACCACTTTTGCACTTGTATTAGTGTGGAAAAACCACTTTTCGCACTTGTGATAGTGTTGAAAAACCACTTTTCGCACTTGTGTTAGTGTTGAAAAACCACTTTTCGCACTTGTGTTAGTGTTGAAAAACCACTTTTCGCACTTGTGTTAGTGTTGAAAAACCACTTTTCGCACTTGTGTTGGTGCAGGAAACCACTTTTGCACTTGTATTAGTGTGGAAAAACCACTTTTTGCACTTGTGATAGTGTTGAAAAACCACTTTTCGCACTTGTGTTATTGTTGAAAAACCACTTTTCGCACTTGTGTTGGTGCAGGAAACCACTTTTGCACTTGTATTAGTGTGGAAAAACCACTTTACACACTTGTGATAGTGTTGAAAAACCACTTTTCGCACTTGTGTTAGTGTTGAAAAACCACTTTTCGCACTTGTGTTTGTGTTGAAAAACCACTTTTCGCACTTGTGTTAGTGTTGAAAAACCACTTTTCGCACTTGTGTTGGTGCAGGAAACCACTTTTGCACTTGTATTAGTGTGGAAAAAACACTTTTCGCACTTGTGTTAGTGTTGAAAAACCACTTTTCGCACTTGTGTTAGTGTTGAAAAACCACTTTTCGCACTTGTGTTGGTGCAGGAAACCACTTTTGCACTTGTATTAGTGTGGAAAAAACACTTTTCGCACTTGTGTTAGTGTTGAAAAACCACTTTTCGCACTTGTGCTAGTGTTGAAAAACCACTTTTCGCACTTGTGTTAGTGTTGAAAAACCACTTTTCGCACTTGTGTTGGTGCAGGAAACCACTTTTGCACTTATATTAGTGTGGAAAAAACTTTTCGCACTTGTGTTAGTGTTGAAAAACCACTTTTCGCACTTGTGTTAGTGTTGAAAAACCACTTTTCGCACTTGTGTTATTGTTGAAAAACCACTTTTCGCACTTGTGTTGGTGCAGGAAACCACTTTTGCACTTGTATTAGTGTGGAAAAAACACTTTTCGCACTTGTGTTAGTGTTGAAAAACCACTTTTCGCACTTGTGTTAATGTTGAAAAACACCTTTTCGCACTTGTGTTGGTGCAAGAAACCACTTTTGCACTTGTATTAGTGTGGAAAAAACACTTTTCGCACTTGTGTTAGTGTTGAAAAACCACTTTTCGCACTTGTGTTAGTGTTGAAAAACCACTTTTCGCACTTGTGTTAGTGTTGAAAAACCACTTTTGCACTTGTATTAGTGTGGAAAAAACACTTTTTGCACTTGTGATAGTGTTGAAAAACCACTTTTCGCACTTGTGTTGGTGCAGGAAACCACTTTTGCACTTGTATTAGTGTGGAAAAACCACTTTTCGCACATGTGTTAGTGTTGAAAAACCACTTTTCGCACTTGTGTTAGTGTTGAAAAACCACTTTTCGCACTTGTGTTGGTGCAGGAAACCACTTCTGCACTTGTATTAGTGTGGAAAAACCACTTTTCGCACTTGTGATAATGTTGAAAAACCACTTTTCGCACTTGTGTTAGTGTTGAAAAACCACTTTTCGCACTTGTGTTAGTGTTGAAAACCCACTTTTTGCACTTGTGTTTGTGTTGAAAAACCACTTTTCGCACTTGTGTTAGTGTTGAAAAACCACTTTTCGCACTTGTGATAGTGTTGAAAAAACACTTTTTGCACTTGTGTTAGTGTTGAAAAACCACTTTTCGCACTTGTGTTGGTGCAAGAAACCACTTTTGCACTTGTATTAGTGTGGAAAATACACTTTTTGCAATTGTGATAGTGTTGAAAAACCACTTTTCGCACTTGTGTTAGTGTTGAAAAACCACTTTTCGCACTTGTGTTTGTGCAGGAAACCACTTTTGCACTTGTATTAGTGTGGAAAAACCACTTTTTGCAATTGTTGTAGTGTTGAAAAACCACTTTTCGCACTTGTGTTAGTGTTGAAAAACCAATTTTGCACTTGTATTAGTGTGGAAAAAACACTTTTTGCACTTGTGATAGTGTTGAAAAAACACTTTTTGCACTTGTGTTAGTGTTGAAAAAACACTTTTTGCACTTGTGATAGTGTTGAAAAACCACTTTTCGCACTTGTGTTAGTGCAGGAAACCACTTTTGCACTTGTATTAGTGTGGAAAACCACTTTTCGCACTTGTGTTAGTGTTGAAAAACCACTTTTCGCACTTGTGTTAGTGTTGAAAAACCACTTTTTGCACTTGTGTTGGTGCAGGAAACCACTTTTGCACTTGTATTGGTGTTGAAAAACCACTTTTTGCACTTGTGATAGTGTTGAAAAACCACTTTTTGCACTTGTGATAGTGTTGAAAAACCACTTTTCGCACTTGTGTTAGTGTTGAAAAACCACTTTTGCACTTGTATTAGTGTGGAAAAAACACTTTTTGCACTTGTGATAGTGTTGAAAAAACACTTTTTGCACTTGTGTTAGTGTTGAAAAACCACTTTTCGCACTTGTGTTGGTGCAGGAAACCACTTTTGCACTTGTATTAGTGTGGAAAAACCACTTTTCGCACTTGCGTTAGTGTTGAAAAACCACTTTTCGCACTTGTGTTGGTGTTGAAAAACCACTTTTCGCACTTGTGTTGGTGCAGGAAACCACTTTTGCACTTGTATTAGTGTGGAAAAACCACTTTTCGCACTTGTGATAGTGTTGAAAAACCACTTTTCACACTTTATGTTAGTGTTGAAAAACCACTTTTCACACTTGTGTTAGTGTTGAAAAACCACTTTTCGCACTTGTGTTAGTGTTGAAAAACCACTTTTCGCACTTGTGTTGGTGCAGGAAACCACTTTTGCACTTGTATTAGTGTGGAAAAACCACTTTTTGCACTTGTGATAGTGTTGAAAAACCACTTTTCGCACTTGTGTTAGTGTTGAAAAACCACTTTTCGCACTTGTGTTGCTGCAGGAAACCACTTTTGCACTTGTATTAGTGTGGGAAAACCACTTTTCGCACTTGTGTTAGTGTTGAAAAACCACTTTTGCACTTGTATTAGTGTGGAAAAAACACTTTTTGCACTTGTGATAGTGTTGAAAAAACACTTTTTGCACTTGTGTTAGTGTTGAAAAACCACTTTTCGCACATGTGTTGGTGCAGGAAACCACTTTTGCACTTGTATTAGTGTGGAAAAACCACTTTTCGCACTTGTGATAGTGTTGAAAAACCACTTTTCGCACTTGTGTTAGTGTTGAAAAACCACTTTTCGCACTTGTGTTAGTGTTGAAAAACCACTTTTCGCACTTGTGTTAGTGTTGAAAAACCACTTTTCGCACTTGTGTTGGTGCAGGAAACCACTTTTGCACTTGTATTAGTGTGGAAAAACCACTTTTTGCACTTGTGATAGTGTTGAAAAACCACTTTTCGCACTTGTGTTATTGTTGAAAAACCACTTTTCGCACTTGTGTTGGTGCAGGAAACCACTTTTGCACTTGTATTAGTGTGGAAAAACCACTTTACGCACTTGTGATAGTGTTGAAAAACCACTTTTCGCACTTGTGTTAGTGTTGAAAAACCACTTTTCGCACTTGTGTTAGTGTTGAAAAACCACTTTTCGCACTTGTGTTAGTGTTGAAAAACCACTTTTCGCACTTGTGTTGGTGCAGGAAACCACTTTTGCACTTGTATTAGTGTGGAAAAAACACTTTTCGCACTTGTGTTAGTGTTGAAAAACCACTTTTCGCACTTGTGTTAGTGTTGAAAAACCACTTTTCGCACTTGTGTTGGTGCAGGAAACCACTTTTGCACTTGTATTAGTGTGGAAAAAACACTTTTCGCACTTGTGTTAGTGTTGAAAAACCACTTTTCGCACTTGTGCTAGTGTTGAAAAACCACTTTTCGCACTTGTGTTAGTGTTGAAAAACCACTTTTCACACTTGTGTTGGTGCAGGAAACCACTTTTGAACTTATATTAGTGTGGAAAAAACTTTTCGCACTTGTGTTAGTGTTGAAAAACCACTTTTCGCACTTGTGTTAGTGTTGAAAAACCACTTTTCGCACTTGTGTTATTGTTGAAAAACCACTTTTCGCACTTGTGTTGGTGCAGGAAACCACTTTTGCACTTGTATTAGTGTGGAAAAAACACTTTTCGCACTTGTGTTAGTGTTGAAAAACCACTTTTCGCACTTGTGTTAATGTTGAAAAACACCTTTTCGCACTTGTGTTGGTGCAGGAAACCACTTTTGCACTTGTATTAGTGTGGAAAAAACACTTTTCGCACTTGTGTTAGTGTTGAAAAACCACTTTTCGCACTTGTGTTAGTGTTGAAAAACCACTTTTCGCACTTGTGTTAGTGTTGAAAAACCACTTTTGCACTTGTATTAGTGTGGAAAAAACACTTTTTGCACTTGTGATAGTGTTGAAAAACCACTTTTCGCACTTGTGTTGGTGCAGGAAACCACTTTTGCACTTGTATTAGTGTGGAAAAACCACTTTTTGCACATGTGTTAGTGTTGAAAAACCACTTTTCGCACTTGTGTTAGTGTTGAAAAACCACTTTTCGCACTTGTGTTGGTGCAGGAAACCACTTCTGCACTTGTATTAGTGTGGAAAAACCACTTTTCGCACTTGTGATAATGTTGAAAAACCACTTTTCGCACTTGTGTTAGTGTTGAAAAACCACTTTTCGCACTTGTGTTAGTGTTGAAAACCCACTTTTTGCACTTGTGTTTGTGTTGAAAAACCACTTTTCGCACTTGTGTTAGTGTTGAAAAACCACTTTTCGCACTTGTGATAGTGTTGAAAAAACACTTTTTGCACTTGTGTTAGTGTTGAAAACCACTTTTCGCACTTGTGTTGGTGCAAGAAACCACTTTTGCACTTGTATTAGTGTAGAAAATACACTTTTTGCAATTGTGATAGTGTTGAAAAACCACTTTTCGCACTTGTGTTAGTGTTGAAAAACCACTTTTCGCACTTGTGTTTGTGCAGGAAACCACTTTTGCACTTGTATTAGTGTGGAAAAACCACTTTTTGCAATTGTTGTAGTGTTGAAAAACCACTTTTCGCACTTGTGTTAGTGTTGAAAAACCAATTTTGCACTTGTATTAGTGTGGAAAAAACACTTTTTGCACTTGTGATAGTGTTGAAAAAACACTTTTTGCACTTGTGTTAGTGTTGAAAAACCACTTTTCGCACTTGTGTTGGTGCAGGAAACCACTTTTGCACTTGTATTAGTGTGGAAAAAACACTTTTTGCACTTGTGATAGTGTTGAAAAACCACTTTTCGCACTTGTGTTAGTGTTGAAAAACCACTTTTCGCACTTGTGTTGGTGCAGGAAACCACTTTTGCACTTGTATTAGTGTGGAAAAACCACTTTTTGCACTTGTTGTAGTGTTGAAAAACCACTTTTCGCACTTGTGTTAGTGTTGAAAAACCACTTTTGCACTTGTATTAGTGTGGAAAAAACACTTTTTGCACTTGTGATAGTGTTGAAAAAACACTTTTTGCACTTGTGTTAGTGTTGAAAAACCACTTTTCGCACTTGTGTTGGTGCAGGAAACCACTTTTGCATTTGTATTAGTGTGGAAAAAACACTTTTTGCACTTGTGATAGTGTTGAAAAACACATTTTGCACTTGTGTTAGTTGTTGAAAAACCACTTTTCGCACTTGTGTTGGTGCAGGAAACCACTTTTGCACTTGTATTAGTGTGGAAAAAACACTTTTTGCACTTGTGATAGTATTGAAAAAATACTTTTTGCACTTGTATTAGTGTGGAAAAACCACTTTTCACACTTGTGTTGGAGCAGGAAACCACTTTTGCACTTGTATTAGTGTGGAAAAACCACTTTTCGCACTTGTGTTAGTGTTGAAAAAACCACTTTTCGCACTTGTATTAGTCTTGAAAAACCACTTTTCGCACTTGTGTTGGTGCAGGAAACCACTTTTGCACTTGTATTAGTGTGGAAAAAACACTTTTTGCACTTGTGATAGTGTTGAAAAACCACTTTTCGCACTTGTGTTAGTGTTGAAAAACCACTTTTCGCACTTGTGTTGGTGCAGGAAACCACTTTTTCACTTGTATTAGTGTGGAAAAACCACTTTTTGCACTTGTGATAGTGTTGAAAAACCACTTTTCGCACTTGTGTTGGTGCAGGAAACCACTTTTGCACTTGTATTAGTGTGGAAAAACCACTTTTCGCACTTGTGTTATTGTTGAAAAACCACTTTTCGCACTTGTGTTGGTGCAGGAAACCACTTTTGCACAACCACTTTTCGCACTTGTGCTAGTGTTGAAAAACCACTTTTCGCACTTGTGTTAGTGTTGAAAAACCACTTTTCGCACTTGTGTTAGTGTTGAAAAACCACTTTTCGCACTTGTGTTAGTGTTGAAAAACCACTTTTCGCACTTGTGTTAGTGTTGAAAAACCACTTTTCGCACTTGTGTTAGTGTTGAAAAACCACTTTTCGCACTTGTGTTAGTGTTGAAAAACCACTTTTCGCACTTGTGTTAGTGTTGAAAAACCACTTTTCGCACTTGTGTTAGTGTTGAAAAACCACTTTTCGCACTTGTGTTGGTGCAGGAAACCACTTTTGCACTTGTATTAGTGTGGAAAAAACCACTTTTTGCACTTGTGATAGTGTTGAAAAACCACTTTTCGCACTTGTGTTAGTGTTGAAAAACCACTTTTCGCACTTGTGTTAGTGTTGAAAAACCACTTTTTGCACTTGTGTTTGTGTTGAAAAACCACTTTTCGCACTTGTATTAGTGTTGAAAAACCACTTTTCGCACTTGTGTTGGTGCAGGAAACCACTTTTGCACTTGTATTAGTGTGGAAAAAACACTTTTTGCACTTGTGATAGTGTTGAAAAACCACTTTACGCACTTGTGTTAGTGTTGAAAAACCACTTTTCGCACTTGTGCTAGTGTTGAAAAACCACTTTTCGCACTTGTGTTAGTGTTTAAAAACCACTTTTCACACTTGTGTTGGTGCAGGAAACCACTTTTGCACTTATATTAGTGTGGAAAAAACTTTTCGCACTTGTGTTAGTGTTGAAAAACCACTTTTCGCCCTTGTGTTAGTGTTGAAAAACCACTTTTCGCACTTGTGTTATTGTTGAAAAACCACTTTTCGCACTTGTGTTGGTGCAGGAAACCACTTTTGCACTTGTATTAGTGTGGAAAAAACACTTTTCGCACTTGTGTTAGTGTTGAAAAACCACTTTTCGCACTTGTGTCAATGTTGAAAAACACCTTTTCGCACTTGTGTTGGTGCAGGAAACCACTTTTGCACTTGTATTAGTGTGGAAAAAACACTTTTCGCACTTGTGTTAGTGTTGAAAAACCACTTTTCGCACTTGTGTTATTGTTGAAAAACCACTTTTCGCACTTGTGTTAGTGTTGAAAAACCACTTTTGCACTTGTATTAGTGTGGAAAAAACACTTTTTGCACTTGTGATAGTGTTGAAAAACCACTTTTCGCACTTGTGTTGGTGCAGGAAACCACTTTTGCACTTGTATTAGTGTGGAAAAACCACTTTTCGCACATGTGTTAGTGTTGAAAAACCACTTTTCGCACTTGTGTTAGTGTTGAAAAACCACTTTTCGCACTTGTGTTGGTGCAGGAAACCACTTCTGCACTTGTATTAGTGTGGAAAAACCACTTTTCGCACTTGTGATAGTGTTGAAAAACCACTTTTCGCACTTGTGTTAGTGTTGAAAAACCACTTTTCGCACTTGTGTTAGTGTTGAAAACCCACTTTTTGCACTTGTGTTTGTGTTGAAAAACCACTTTTCGCACTTGTGTTAGTGTTGAAAAACCACTTTTCGCACTTGTGATAGTGTTGAAAAAACACTTTTTGCACTTGTGTTAGTGTTGAAAAACCACTTTTCGCACTTGTGTTGGTGCAGGAAACCACTTTTGCACTTGTATTAGTGTGGAAAATACACTTTTTGCAATTGTGATAGTGTTGAAAAACCACTTTTCGCACTTGTGTTAGTGTTGAAAAACCACTTTTCGCACTTGTGTTTGTGCAGGAAACCACTTTTGCACTTGTATTAGTGTGGAAAAACCACTTTTTGCAATTGTTGTAGTGTTGAAAAACCACTTTTCGCACTTGTGTTAGTGTTGAAAAACCAATTTTGCACTTGTATTAGTGTGGAAAAAACACTTTTTGCACTTGTGATAGTGTTGAAAAAACACTTTTTGCACTTGTGTTAGTGTTGAAAAACCACTTTTCGCACTTGTGTTGGTGCAGGAAACCACTTTTGCACTTGTATTAGTGTGGAAAAAACACTTTTTGCACTTGTGATAGTGTTGAAAAACCACTTTTCGCACTTGTGTTAGTGTTGAAAAACCACTTTTCGCACTTGTGTTGGTGCAGGAAACCACTTTTGCACTTGTATTAGTGTGGAAAAAACACTTTTTGCACTTGTGATAGTGTTGAAAAACCACTTTTCGCACTTGTGTTAGTGTTGAAAAACCACTTTTCGCACTTGTGTTGCTGCAGGAAACCACTTTTGCACTTGTATTAGTGTGGAAAAACCACTTTTCGCACTTGTGTTAGTGTTGAAAAACCACTTTTGCACTTGTATTAGTGTGGAAAAAACACTTTTTGCACTTGTGATAGTGTTGAAAAAACACTTTTTGCACTTGTGTTAGTGTTGAAAAACCACTTTTCGCACATGTGTTGGTGCAGGAAACCACTTTTGCACTTGTATTAGTGTGGAAAAACCACTTTTCGCACTTGTGATAGTGTTGAAAAACCACTTTTCGCACTTGTGTTAGTGTTGAAAAACCACTTTTCGCACTTGTGTTAGTGTTGAAAAACCACTTTTCGCACTTGTGTTAGTGTTGAAAAACCACTTTTCGCACTTGTGTTGGTGCAGGAAACCACTTTTGCACTTGTATTAGTGTGGAAAAACCACTTTTTGCACTTGTGATAGTGTTGAAAAACCACTTTTCGCACTTGTGTTATTGTTGAAAAACCACTTTTCGCACTTGTGTTGGTGCAGGAAACCACTTTTGCACTTGTATTAGTGTGGAAAAACCACTTTACGCACTTGTGATAGTGTTGAAAAACCACTTTTCGCACTTGTGTTAGTGTTGAAAAACCACTTTTCGCACTTGTGTTAGTGTTGAAAAACCACTTTTCGCACTTGTGTTAGTGTTGAAAAACCACTTTTCGCACTTGTGTTGGTGCAGTAAACCACTTTTGCACTTGTATTAGTGTGGAAAAAACACTTTTCGCACTTGTGTTAGTGTTGAAAAACCACTTTTCGCACTTGTGTTAGTGTTGAAAAACCACTTTTCGCACTTGTGTTGGTGCAGGAAACCACTTTTGCACTTGTATTAGTGTGGAAAAAACACTTTTCGCACTTGTGTTAGTGTTGAAAAACCACTTTTCGCACTTGTGCTAGTGTTGAAAAACCACTTTTCGCACTTGTGTTAGTGTTGAAAAACCACTTTTCGCACTTGTGTTGGTGCAGGAAACCACTTTTGCACTTATATTAGTGTGGAAAAAACTTTTCGCACTTGTGTTAGTGTTGAAAAACCACTTTTCGCACTTGTGTTAGTGTTGAAAAACCACTTTTCGCACTTGTGTTATTGTTGAAAAACCACTTTTCGCACTTGTGTTGGTGCAGGAAACCACTTTTGCACTTGTATTAGTGTGGAAAAAACACTTTTCGCACTTGTGTTAGTGTTGAAAAACCACTTTTCGCACTTGTGTTAATGTTGAAAAACACCTTTTCGCACTTGTGTTGGTGCAGGAAACCACTTTTGCACTTGTATTAGTGTGGAAAAAACACTTTTCGCACTTGTGTTAGTGTTGAAAAACCACTTTTCGCACTTGTGTTAGTGTTGAAAAACCACTTTTCGCACTTGTGTTAGTGTTGAAAAACCACTTTTGCACTTGTATTAGTGTGGAAAAAACACTTTTTGCACTTGTGATAGTGTTGAAAAACCACTTTTCGCACTTGTGTTGGTGCAGGAAACCACTTTTGCACTTGTATTAGTGTGGAAAAACCACTTTTCGCACATGTGTTAGTGTTGAAAAACCACTTTTCGCACTTGTGTTAGTGTTGAAAAACCACTTTTCGCACTTGTGTTGGTGCAGGAAACCACTTCTGCACTTGTATTAGTGTGGAAAAACCACTTTTCGCACTTGTGATAGTGTTGAAAAACCACTTTTCGCACTTGTGTTAGTGTTGAAAAACCACTTTTCGCACTTGTGTTAGTGTTGAAAACCCACTTTTTGCACTTGTGTTTGTGTTGAAAAACCACTTTTCGCACTTGTGTTAGTGTTGAAAAACCACTTTTCGCACTTGTGATAGTGTTGAAAAAACACTTTTTGCACTTGTGTTAGTGTTGAAAAACCACTTTTCGCACTTGTGTTGGTGCAGGAAACCACTTTTGCACTTGTATTAGTGTGGAAAATACACTTTTTGCAATTGTGATAGTGTTGAAAAACCACTTTTCGCACTTGTGTTAGTGTTGAAAAACCACTTTTCGCACTTGTGTTTGTGCAGGAAACCACTTTTGCACTTGTATTAGTGTGGAAAAACCACTTTTTGCAATTGTTGTAGTGTTGAAAAACCACTTTTCGCACTTGTGTTAGTGTT
Source organism: Myxine glutinosa (assembly GCF_964187855.1). Classification (NCBI taxonomy): domain Eukaryota; kingdom Metazoa; phylum Chordata; class Myxini; order Myxiniformes; family Myxinidae; genus Myxine; species Myxine glutinosa. The sequence continues at coordinate 60,309 of NW_027616604.1, read as the reverse complement.
GAAAAACCAATTTTGCACTTGTATTAGTGTGGAAAAAACACTTTTTGCACTTGTGATAGTGTTGAAAAAACACTTTTTGCACTTGTGTTAGTGTTGAAAAACCACTTTTCGCACTTGTGTTGGTGCAGGAAACCACTTTTGCACTTGTATTAGTGTGGAAAAAACACTTTTTGCACTTGTGATAGTGTTGAAAAACCACTTTTCGCACTTGTGTTAGTGTTGAAAAACCACTTTTCGCACTTGTGTTGGTGCAGGAAACCACTTTTGCACTTGTATTAGTGTGGAAAAACCACTTTTTGCACTTGTTGTAGTGTTGAAAAACCACTTTTCGCACTTGTGTTAGTGTTGAAAAACCACTTTTGCACTTGTATTAGTGTGGAAAAAACACTTTTTGCACTTGTGATAGTGTTGAAAAAACACTTTTTGCACTTGTGTTAGTGTTGAAAAACCACTTTTCGCACTTGTGTTGGTGCAGGAAACCACTTTTGCATTTGTATTAGTGTGGAAAAAACACTTTTTGCACTTGTGATAGTGTTGAAAAACACATTTTGCACTTGTGTTAGTTGTTGAAAAACCACTTTTCGCACTTGTGTTGGTGCAGGAAACCACTTTTGCACTTGTATTAGTGTGGAAAAAACACTTTTTGCACTTGTGATAGTATTGAAAAAATACTTTTTGCACTTGTATTAGTGTGGAAAAACCACTTTTCACACTTGTGTTGGAGCAGGAAACCACTTTTGCACTTGTATTAGTGTGGAAAAACCACTTTTCGCACTTGTGTTAGTGTTGAAAAACCACTTTTCGCACTTGTATTAGTGTTGAAAAACCACTTTTCGCACTTGTGTTGGTGCAGGAAACCACTTTTGCACTTGTATTAGTGTGGAAAAAACACTTTTTGCACTTGTGATAGTGTTGAAAAACCACTTTTCGCACTTGTGTTAGTGTTGAAAAACCACTTTTCGCACTTGTGTTGGTGCAGGAAACCACTTTTTCACTTGTATTAGTGTGGAAAAACCACTTTTTGCACTTGTGATAGTGTTGAAAAACCACTTTTCGCACTTGTGTTGGTGCAGGAAACCACTTTTGCACTTGTATTAGTGTGGAAAAACCACTTTTCGCACTTGTGTTATTGTTGAAAAACCACTTTTCGCACTTGTGTTGGTGCAGGAAACCACTTTTGCACAACCACTTTTCGCACTTGTGTTAGTGTTGAAAAACCACTTTTCGCACTTGTGTTAGTGTTGAAAAACCACTTTTCGCACTTGTGTTAGTGTTGAAAAACCACTTTTCGCACTTGTGTTAGTGTTGAAAAACCACTTTTCGCACTTGTGTTAGTGTTGAAAAACCACTTTTCGCACTTGTGTTAGTGTTGAAAAACCACTTTTCGCACTTGTGTTAGTGTTGAAAAACCACTTTTCGCACTTGTGTTAGTGTTGAAAAACCACTTTTCGCACTTGTGTTAGTGTTGAAAAACCACTTTTTGCACTTGTGTTGGTGCAGGAAACCACTTTTGCACTTGTATTAGTGTGGAAAAAACCACTTTTTGCACTTGTGATAGTGTTGAAAAACCACTTTTCGCACTTGTGTTAGTGTTGAAAAACCACTTTTCGCACTTGTGTTAGTGTTGAAAAACCACTTTTTGCACTTGTGTTTGTGTTGAAAAACCACTTTTCGCACTTGTATTAGTGTTGAAAAACCACTTTTCGCACTTGTGTTGGTGCAGGAAACCACTTTTGCACTTGTATTAGTGTGGAAAAAACACTTTTTGCACTTGTGATAGTGTTGAAAAACCACTTTACGCACTTGTGTTAGTGTTGAAAAACCACTTTTCGCACTTGTGCTAGTGTTGAAAAACCACTTTTCGCACTTGTGTTAGTGTTGAAAAACCACTTTTCGCACTTGTGTTGGTGCAGGAAACCACTTTTGCACTTATATTAGTGTGGAAAAAACTTTTCGCACTTGTGTTAGTGTTGAAAAACCACTTTTCGCACTTGTGTTAGTGTTGAAAAACCACTTTTCGCACTTGTGTTATTGTTGAAAAACCACTTTTCGCACTTGTGTTGGTGCAGGAAACCACTTTTGCACTTGTATTAGTGTGGAAAAAACACTTTTCGCACTTGTGTTAGTGTTGAAAAACCACTTTTCGCACTTGTGTTAATGTTGAAAAACACCTTTTCGCACTTGTGTTGGTGCAGGAAACCACTTTTGCACTTGTATTAGTGTGGAAAAAACACTTTTCGCACTTGTGTTAGTGTTGAAAAACCACTTTTCGCACTTGTGTTAGTGTTGAAAAACCACTTTTCGCACTTGTGTTAGTGTTGAAAAACCACTTTTGCACTTGTATTAGTGTGGAAAAAACACTTTTTGCACTTGTGATAGTGTTGAAAAACCACTTTTCGCACTTGTGTTGGTGCCGGAAACCACTTTTGCACTTGTATTAGTGTGGAAAAACCACTTTTCGCACATGTGTTAGTGTTGAAAAACCACTTTTCGCACTTGTGTTAGTGTTGAAAAACCACTTTTCGCACTTGTGTTGGTGCAGGAAACCACTTCTGCACTTGTATTAGTGTGGAAAAACCACTTTTCGCACTTGTGATAGTGTTGAAAAACCACTTTTCGCACTTGTGTTAGTGTTGAAAAACCACTTTTCGCACTTGTGTTAGTGTTGAAAACCCACTTTTTGCACTTGTGTTTGTGTTGAAAAACCACTTTTCGCACTTGTGTTAGTGTTGAAAAACCACTTTTCGCACTTGTGATAGTGTTGAAAAAACACTTTTTGCACTTGTGTTAGTGTTGAAAAACCACTTTTCGCACTTGTGTTGGTGCAGGAAACCACTTTTGCACTTGTATTAGTGTGGAAAATACACTTTTTGCAATTGTGATAGTGTTGAAAAACCACTTTTCGCACTTGTGTTAGTGTTGAAAAACCACTTTTCGCACTTGTGTTTGTGCAGGAAACCACTTTTGCACTTGTATTAGTGTGGAAAAACCACTTTTTGCAATTGTTGTAGTGTTGAAAAACCACTTTTCGCACTTGTGTTAGTGTTGAAAAACCAATTTTGCACTTGTATTAGTGTGGAAAAAACACTTTTTGCACTTGTGATAGTGTTGAAAAAACACTTTTTGCACTTGTGTTAGTGTTGAAAAACCACTTTTCGCACTTGTGTTGGTGCAGGAAACCACTTTTGCACTTGTATTAGTGTGGAAAAAACACTTTTTGCACTTGTGATAGTGTTGAAAAACCACTTTTCGCACTTGTGTTAGTGTTGAAAAACCACTTTTCGCACTTGTGTTGGTGCAGGAAACCACTTTTGCACTTGTATTAGTGTGGAAAAACCACTTTTTGCACTTGTTGTAGTGTTGAAAAACCACTTTTCGCACTTGTGTTAGTGTTGAAAAACCACTTTTGCACTTGTATTAGTGTGGAAAAAACACTTTTTGCACTTGTGATAGTGTTGAAAAAACACTTTTTGCACTTGTGTTAGTGTTGAAAAACCACTTTTCGCACTTGTGTTGGTGCAGGAAACCACTTTTGCATTTGTATTAGTGTGGAAAAAACACTTTTTGCACTTGTGATAGTGTTGAAAAACACATTTTGCACTTGTGTTAGTTGTTGAAAAACCACTTTTCGCACTTGTGTTGGTGCAGGAAACCACTTTTGCACTTGTATTAGTGTGGAAAAAACACTTTTTGCACTTGTGATAGTATTGAAAAAATACTTTTTGCACTTGTATTAGTGTGGAAAAACCACTTTTCACACTTGTGTTGGAGCAGGAAACCACTTTTGCACTTGTATTAGTGTGGAAAAACCACTTTTCGCACTTGTGTTAGTGTTGAAAAACCACTTTTCGCACTTGTATTAGTGTTGAAAAACCACTTTTCGCACTTGTGTTGGTGCAGGAAACCACTTTTGCACTTGTATTAGTGTGGAAAAAACACTTTTTGCACTTGTGATAGTGTTGAAAAACCACTTTTCGCACTTGTGTTAGTGTTGAAAAACCACTTTTCGCACTTGTGATAGTGTTGAAAAACCACTTTTCGCACTTGTGTTAGTGTTGAAAAACCACTTTTCGCACTTGTGTTAGTGTTGAAAAACCACTTTTCGCACTTGTGTTGTTGCAGGAAACCACTTTTGCACTTGTATTAGTGTGGAAAAACCACTTTTTGCACTTGTGATAGTGTTGAAAAACCACTTTTCGCACTTGTGTTAGTGTTGAAAAACCACTTTTCGCACTAGTGTTGGTGCAGGAAACCACTTTTGCACTTGTATTAGTGTGGAAAAACCACTTTTCGCACTTGTGATAGTGTTGAAAAACCACTTTTCGCACTTGTGTTAGTGTTGAAAAACCACTTTTCGCACTTGTGTTAGTGTTGAAAAACCACTTTTCGCACTTGTGTTGGTGCAGGAAACCACTTTTGCACTTGTATTCGTGTGGAAAAACCACATTTCTCACTTGTGTTAGTGTTGAAAAACCACTTTTCGCACTTGTGTTAGTGTTGAAAATCCACTTTTCGCACTTGTGTTGGTGCAGGAAACCACTTTTGCACTTGTATTAGTGTGGAAAAACCACTTTTTGCACTTGTGTTAGTGTTGAAAAACCACTTTTCGCACTTGTATTAGTGTTGAAAAACCACTTTTCGCACTTGTGTTGGTGCAGGAAACCACTTTTGCACTTGTATGAGTGTGGAAAAACCACTTTTTGCACTTGTGATAGTGTTGAAAAACCACTTTTCGCACTTGTGTTAGTGCAGGAAACCACTTTTGCACTTGTATTAGTGTGGAAAAACCACTTTTCGCACTTGTGTTAGTGTTGAAAAACCACTTTTCGCACTTGTGTTAGTGTTGAAAAACCACTTTTTGCACTTGTGTTGGTGCAGGAAACCACTTTTGCACTTGTATTGGTGTTGAAAAACCACTTTTTGCACTTGTGATAGTGTTGAAAAACCACTTTTTGCACTTGTGATAGTGTTGAAAAACCACTTTTCGCACTTGTGTTAGTGTTGAAAAACCACTTTTGCACTTGTATTAGTGTGGAAAAAACACTTTTTGCACTTGTGATAGTGTTGAAAAAACACTTTTTGCACTTGTGTTAGTGTTGAAAAACCACTTTTCGCACTTGTGTTGGTGCAGGAAACCACTTTTGCACTTGTATTAGTGTGGAAAAACCACTTTTCGCACTTGCGTTAGTGTTGAAAAACCACTTTTCGCACTTGTGTTGGTGTTGAAAAACCACTTTTCGCACTTGTGTTGGTGCAGGAAACCACTTTTGCACTTGTATTAGTGTGGAAAAACCACTTTTCGCACTTGTGATAGTGTTGAAAAACCACTTTTCACACTTTATGTTAGTGTTGAAAAACCACTTTTCACACTTGTGTTAGTGTTGAAAAACCACTTTTCGCACTTGTGTTAGTGTTGAAAAACCACTTTTCGCACTTGTGTTGGTGCAGGAAACCACTTTTGCACTTGTATTAGTGTGGAAAAACCACTTTTTGCACTTGTGATAGTGTTGAAAAACCACTTTTCGCACTTGTGTTAGTGTTGAAAAACCACTTTTCGCACTTGTGTTGCTGCAGGAAACCACTTTTGCACTTGTATTAGTGTGGAAAAACCACTTTTCGCACTTGTGTTAGTGTTGAAAAACCACTTTTGCACTTGTATTAGTGTGGAAAAAACACTTTTTGCACTTCTGATAGTGTTGAAAAAACACTTTTTGCACTTGTGTTAGTGTTGAAAAACCACTTTTCGCACATGTGTTGGTGCAGGAAACCACTTTTGCACTTGTATTAGTGTGGAAAAACCACTTTTCGCACTTGTGATAGTGTTGAAAAACCACTTTTCGCACTTGTGTTAGTGTTGAAAAACCACTTTTCGCACTTGTGTTAGTGTTGAAAAACCACTTTTCGCACTTGTGTTAGTGTTGAAAAACCACTTTTCGCACTTGTGTTGGTGCAGGAAACCACTTTTGCACTTGTATTAGTGTGGAAAAACCACTTTTTGCACTTGTGATAGTGTTGAAAAACCACTTTTCGCACTTGTGTTATTGTTGAAAAACCACTTTTCGCACTTGTGTTGGTGCAGGAAACCACTTTTGCACTTGTATTAGTGTGGAAAAACCACTTTACGCACTTGTGATAGTGTTGAAAAACCACTTTTCGCACTTGTGTTAGTGTTGAAAAACCACTTTTCGCACTTGTGTTAGTGTTGAAAAACCACTTTTCGCACTTGTGTTAGTGTTGAAAAACCACTTTTCGCACTTGTGTTGGTGCAGGAAACCACTTTTGCACTTGTATTAGTGTGGAAAAAACACTTTTCGCACTTGTGTTAGTGTTGAAAAACCACTTTTCGCACTTGTGTTAGTGTTGAAAAACCACTTTTCGCACTTGTGTTGGTGCAGGAAACCACTTTTGCACTTGTATTAGTGTGGAAAAAACACTTTTCGCACTTGTGTTAGTGTTGAAAAACCACTTTTCGCACTTGTGCTAGTGTTGAAAAACCACTTTTCGCACTTGTGTTAGTGTTGAAAAACCACTTTTCGCACTTGTGTTGGTGCAGGAAACCACTTTTGCACTTATATTAGTGTGGAAAAAACTTTTCGCACTTGTGTTAGTGTTGAAAAACCACTTTTCGCACTTGTGTTAGTGTTGAAAAACCACTTTTCGCACTTGTGTTATTGTTGAAAAACCACTTTTCGCACTTGTGTTGGTGCAGGAAACCACTTTTGCACTTGTATTAGTGTGGAAAAAACACTTTTCGCACTTGTGTTAGTGTTGAAAAACCACTTTTCGCACTTGTGTTAATGTTGAAAAACACCTTTTCGCACTTGTGTTGGTGCAAGAAACCACTTTTGCACTTGTATTAGTGTGGAAAAAACACTTTTCGCACTTGTGTTAGTGTTGAAAAACCACTTTTCGCACTTGTGTTAGTGTTGAAAAACCACTTTTCGCACTTGTGTTAGTGTTGAAAAACCACTTTTGCACTTGTATTAGTGTGGAAAAAACACTTTTTGCACTTGTGATAGTGTTGAAAAACCACTTTTCGCACTTGTGTTGGTGCAGGAAACCACTTTTGCACTTGTATTAGTGTGGAAAAACCACTTTTCGCACATGTGTTAGTGTTGAAAAACCACTTTTCGCACTTGTGTTAGTGTTGAAAAACCACTTTTCGCACTTGTGTTGGTGCAGGAAACCACTTCTGCACTTGTATTAGTGTGGAAAAACCACTTTTTGCACTTGTGATAATGTTGAAAAACCACTTTTCGCACTTGTGTTAGTGTTGAAAAACCACTTTTCGCACTTGTGTTAGTGTTGAAAACCCACTTTTTGCACTTGTGTTTGTGTTGAAAAACCACTTTTCGCACTTGTGTTAGTGTTGAAAAACCACTTTTCGCACTTGTGATAGTGTTGAAAAAACACTTTTTGCACTTGTGTTAGTGTTGAAAAACCACTTTTCGCACTTGTGTTGGTGCAAGAAACCACTTTTGCACTTGTATTAGTGTGGAAAATACACTTTTTGCAATTGTGATAGTGTTGAAAAACCACTTTTCGCACTTGTGTTAGTGTTGAAAAACCACTTTTCGCACTTGTGTTTGTGCAGGAAACCACTTTTGCACTTGTATTAGTGTGGAAAAACCACTTTTTGCAATTGTTGTAGTGTTGAAAAACCACTTTTCGCACTTGTGTTAGTGTTGAAAAACCAATTTTGCACTTGTATTAGTGTGGAAAAAACACTTTTTGCACTTGTGATAGTGTTGAAAAAACACTTTTTGCACTTGTGTTAGTGTTGAAAAAACACTTTTTGCACTTGTGATAGTGTTGAAAAACCACTTTTCGCACTTGTGTTAGTGCAGGAAACCACTTTTGCACTTGTATTAGTGTGGAAAACCACTTTTCGCACTTGTGTTAGTGTTGAAAAACCACTTTTCGCACTTGTGTTAGTGTTGAAAAACCACTTTTTGCACTTGTGTTGGTGCAGGAAACCACTTTTGCACTTGTATTGGTGTTGAAAAACCACTTTTTGCACTTGTGATAGTGTTGAAAAACCACTTTTTGCACTTGTGATAGTGTTGAAAAACCACTTTTCGCACTTGTGTTAGTGTTGAAAAACCACTTTTGCACTTGTATTAGTGTGGAAAAAACACTTTTTGCACTTGTGATAGTGTTGAAAAAACACTTTTTGCACTTGTGTTAGTGTTGAAAAACCACTTTTCGCACTTGTGTTGGTGCAGGAAACCACTTTTGCACTTGTATTAGTGTGGAAAAACCACTTTTCGCACTTGCGTTAGTGTTGAAAAACCACTTTTCGCACTTGTGTTGGTGTTGAAAAACCACTTTTCGCACTTGTGTTGGTGCAGGAAACCACTTTTGCACTTGTATTAGTGTGGAAAAACCACTTTTCGCACTTGTGATAGTGTTGAAAAACCACTTTTCACACTTTATGTTAGTGTTGAAAAACCACTTTTCACACTTGTGTTAGTGTTGAAAAACCACTTTTCGCACTTGTGTTAGTGTTGAAAAACCACTTTTCGCACTTGTGTTGGTGCAGGAAACCACTTTTGCACTTGTATTAGTGTGGAAAAACCACTTTTTGCACTTGTGATAGTGTTGAAAAACCACTTTTCGCACTTGTGTTAGTGTTGAAAAACCACTTTTCGCACTTGTGTTGCTGCAGGAAACCACTTTTGCACTTGTATTAGTGTGGAAAAACCACTTTTCGCACTTGTGTTAGTGTTGAAAAACCACTTTTGCACTTGTATTAGTGTGGAAAAAACACTTTTTGCACTTGTGATAGTGTTGAAAAAACACTTTTTGCACTTGTGTTAGTGTTGAAAAACCACTTTTCGCACATGTGTTGGTGCAGGAAACCACTTTTGCACTTGTATTAGTGTGGAAAAACCACTTTTCGCACTTGTGATAGTGTTGAAAAACCACTTTTCGCACTTGTGTTAGTGTTGAAAAACCACTTTTCGCACTTGTGTTAGTGTTGAAAAACCACTTTTCGCACTTGTGTTAGTGTTGAAAAACCACTTTTCGCACTTGTGTTGGTGCAGGAAACCACTTTTGCACTTGTATTAGTGTGGAAAAACCACTTTTTGCACTTGTGATAGTGTTGAAAAACCACTTTTCGCACTTGTGTTATTGTTGAAAAACCACTTTTCGCACTTGTGTTGGTGCAGGAAACCACTTTTGCACTTGTATTAGTGTGGAAAAACCACTTTACGCACTTGTGATAGTGTTGAAAAACCACTTTTCGCACTTGTGTTAGTGTTGAAAAACCACTTTTCGCACTTGTGTTAGTGTTGAAAAACCACTTTTCGCACTTGTGTTAGTGTTGAAAAACCACTTTTCGCACTTGTGTTGGTGCAGGAAACCACTTTTGCACTTGTATTAGTGTGGAAAAAACACTTTTCGCACTTGTATTAGTGTTGAAAAACCACTTTTCGCACTTGTGTTAGTGTTGAAAAACCACTTTTCGCACTTGTGTTGGTGCAGGAAACCACTTTTGCACTTGTATTAGTGTGGAAAAAACACTTTTCGCACTTGTGTTAGTGTTGAAAAACCACTTTTCGCACTTGTGCTAGTGTTGAAAAACCACTTTTCGCACTTGTGTTAGTGTTGAAAAACCACTTTTCGCACTTGTGTTGGTGCAGGAAACCACTTTTGAACTTATATTAGTGTGGAAAAAACTTTTCGCACTTGTGTTAGTGTTGAAAAACCACTTTTCACACTTGTGTTAGTGTTGAAAAACCACTTTTCGCACTTGTGTTATTGTTGAAAAACCACTTTTCGCACTTGTGTTGGTGCAGGAAACCACTTTTGCACTTGTATTAGTGTGGAAAAAACACTTTTCGCACTTGTGTTAGTGTTGAAAAACCACTTTTCGCACTTGTGTTAATGTTGAAAAACACCTTTTCGCACTTGTGTTGGTGCAGGAAACCACTTTTGCACTTGTATTAGTGTGGAAAAAACACTTTTCGCACTTGTGTTAGTGTTGAAAAACCACTTTTCGCACTTGTGTTAGTGTTGAAAAACCACTTTTCGCACTTGTGTTAGTGTTGAAAAACCACTTTTGCACTTGTATTAGTGTGGAAAAAACACTTTTTGCACTTGTGATAGTGTTGAAAAACCACTTTTCGCACTTGTGTTGGTGCAGGAAACCACTTTTGCACTTGTATTAGTGTGGAAAAACCACTTTTCGCACATGTGTTAGTGTTGAAAAACCACTTTTCGCACTTGTGTTAGTGTTGAAAAACCACTTTTCGCACTTGTGTTGGTGCAGGAAACCACTTCTGCACTTGTATTAGTGTGGAAAAACCACTTTTCGCACTTGTGATAATGTTGAAAAACCACTTTTCGCACTTGTGTTAGTGTTGAAAAACCACTTTTCGCACTTGTGTTAGTGTTGAAAACCCACTTTTTGCACTTGTGTTTGTGTTGAAAAACCACTTTTCGCACTTGTGTTAGTGTTGAAAAACCACTTTTCGCACTTGTGATAGTGTTGAAAAAACACTTTTTGCACTTGTGTTAGTGTTGAAAAACCACTTTTCGCACTTGTGTTGGTGCAAGAAACCACTTTTGCACTTGTATTAGTGTGGAAAATACACTTTTTGCAATTGTGATAGTGTTGAAAAACCACTTTTCGCACTTGTGTTAGTGTTGAAAAACCACTTTTCGCACTTGTGTTTGTGCAGGAAACCACTTTTGCACTTGTATTAGTGTGGAAAAACCACTTTTTGCAATTGTTGTAGTGTTGAAAAACCACTTTTCGCACTTGTGTTAGTGTTGAAAAACCAATTTTGCACTTGTATTAGTGTGGAAAAAACACTTTTTGCACTTGTGATAGTGTTGAAAAAACACTTTTTGCACTTGTGTTAGTGTTGAAAAACCACTTTTCGCACTTGTGTTGGTGCAGGAAACCACTTTTGCACTTGTATTAGTGTGGAAAAAACACTTTTTGCACTTGTGATAGTGTTGAAAAACCACTTTTCGCACTTGTGTTAGTGTTGAAAAACCACTTTTCGCACTTGTGTTGGTGCAGGAAACCACTTTTGCACTTGTATTAGTGTGGAAAAACCACTTTTTGCACTTGTTGTAGTGTTGAAAAACCACTTTTCGCACTTGTGTTAGTGTTGAAAAACCACTTTTGCACTTGTATTAGTGTGGAAAAAACACTTTTTGCACTTGTGATAGTGTTGAAAAAACACTTTTTGCACTTGTGTTAGTGTTGAAAAACCACTTTTCGCACTTGTGTTGGTGCAGGAAACCACTTTTGCATTTGTATTAGTGTGGAAAAAACACTTTTTGCACTTGTGATAGTGTTGAAAAACACATTTTGCACTTGTGTTAGTTGTTGAAAAACCACTTTTCGCACTTGTGTTGGTGCAGGAAACCACTTTTGCACTTGTATTAGTGTGGAAAAAACACTTTTTGCACTTGTGATAGTATTGAAAAAATACTTTTTGCACTTGTATTAGTGTGGAAAAACCACTTTTCACACTTGTGTTGGAGCAGGAAACCACTTTTGCACTTGTATTAGTGTGGAAAAACCACTTTTCGCACTTGTGTTAGTGTTGAAAAACCACTTTTCGCACTTGTATTAGTGTTGAAAAACCACTTTTCGCACTTGTGTTGGTGCAGGAAACCACTTTTGCACTTGTATTAGTGTGGAAAAACACTTTTTGCACTTGTGATAGTGTTGAAAAACCACTTTTCGCACTTGTGTTAGTGTTGAAAAACCACTTTTCGCACTTGTGTTGGTGCAGGAAACCACTTTTTCACTTGTATTAGTGTGGAAAAACCACTTTTTGCACTTGTGATAGTGTTGAAAAACCACTTTTCGCACTTGTGTTGGTGCAGGAAACCACTTTTGCACTTGTATTAGTGTGGAAAAACCACTTTTCGCACTTGTGTTATTGTTGAAAAACCACTTTTCGCACTTGTGTTGGTGCAGGAAACCACTTTTGCACAACCACTTTTCGCACTTGTGTTAGTGTTGAAAAACCACTTTTCGCACTTGTGTTAGTGTTGAAAAACCACTTTTCGCACTTGTGTTAGTGTTGAAAAACCACTTTTCGCACTTGTGTTAGTGTTGAAAAACCACTTTTCGCACTTGTGTTAGTGTTGAAAAACCACTTTTCGCACTTGTGTTAGTGTTGAAAAACCACTTTTCGCACTTGTGTTAGTGTTGAAAAACCACTTTTCGCACTTGTGTTAGTGTTGAAAAACCACTTTTCGCACTTGTGTTAGTGTTGAAAAACCACTTTTCGCACTTGTGTTGGTGCAGGAAACCACTTTTGCACTTGTATTAGTGTGGAAAAAACCACTTTTTGCACTTGTGATAGTGTTGAAAAACCACTTTTCGCACTTGTGTTAGTGTTGAAAAACCACTTTTCGCACTTGTGTTAGTGTTGAAAAACCACTTTTTGCACTTGTGTTTGTGTTGAAAAACCACTTTTCGCACTTGTATTAGTGTTGAAAAACCACTTTTCGCACTTGTGTTGGTGCAGGAAACCACTTTTGCACTTGTATTAGTGTGGAAAAAACACTTTTTGCACTTGTGATAGTGTTGAAAAACCACTTTACGCACTTGTGTTAGTGTTGAAAAACCACTTTTCGCACTTGTGCTAGTGTTGAAAAACCACTTTTCGCACTTGTGTTAGTGTTGAAAAACCACTTTTCACACTTGTGTTGGTGCAGGAAACCACTTTTGCACTTATATTAGTGTGGAAAAAACTTTTCGCACTTGTGTTAGTGTTGAAAAACCACTTTTCGCACTTGTGTTAGTGTTGAAAAACCACTTTTCGCACTTGTGTTATTGTTGAAAAACCACTTTTCGCACTTGTGTTGGTGCAGGAAACCACTTTTGCACTTGTATTAGTGTGGAAAAAACACTTTTCGCACTTGTGTTAGTGTTGAAAAACCACTTTTCGCACTTGTGTCAATGTTGAAAAACACCTTTTCGCACTTGTGTTGGTGCAGGAAACCACTTTTGCACTTGTATTAGTGTGGAAAAAACACTTTTCGCACTTGTGTTAGTGTTGAAAAACCACTTTTCGCACTTGTGTTAGTGTTGAAAAACCACTTTTCGCACTTGTGTTAGTGTTGAAAAACCACTTTTGCACTTGTATTAGTGTGGAAAAAACACTTTTTGCACTTGTGATAGTGTTGAAAAACCACTTTTCGCACTTGTGTTGGTGCAGGAAACCACTTTTGCACTTGTATTAGTGTGGAAAAACCACTTTTCGCACATGTGTTAGTGTTGAAAAACCACTTTTCGCACTTGTGTTAGTGTTGAAAAACCACTTTTCGCACTTGTGTTGGTGCAGGAAACCACTTCTGCACTTGTATTAGTGTGGAAAAACCACTTTTCGCACTTGTGATAGTGTTGAAAAACCACTTTTCGCACTTGTGTTAGTGTTGAAAAACCACTTTTCGCACTTGTGTTAGTGTTGAAAACCCACTTTTTGCACTTGTGTTTGTGTTGAAAAACCACTTTTCGCACTTGTGTTAGTGTTGAAAAACCACTTTTCGCACTTGTGATAGTGTTGAAAAAACACTTTTTGCACTTGTGTTAGTGTTGAAAAACCACTTTTCGCACTTGTGTTGGTGCAGGAAACCACTTTTGCACTTGTATTAGTGTGGAAAATACACTTTTTGCAATTGTGATAGTGTTGAAAAACCACTTTTCGCACTTGTGTTAGTGTTGAAAAACCACTTTTCGCACTTGTGTTTGTGCAGGAAACCACTTTTGCACTTGTATTAGTGTGGAAAAACCACTTTTTGCAATTGTTGTAGTGTTGAAAAACCACTTTTCGCACTTGTGTTAGTGTTGAAAAACCAATTTTGCACTTGTATTAGTGTGGAAAAAACACTTTTTGCACTTGTGATAGTGTTGAAAAAACACTTTTTGCACTTGTGTTAGTGTTGAAAAACCACTTTTCGCACTTGTGTTGGTGCAGGAAACCACTTTTGCACTTGTATTAGTGTGGAAAAAACACTTTTTGCACTTGTGATAGTGTTGAAAAACCACTTTTCGCACTTGTGTTAGTGTTGAAAAACCACTTTTCGCACTTGTGTTGGTGCAGGAAACCACTTTTGCACTTGTATTAGTGTGGAAAAACCACTTTTTGCACTTGTTGTAGTGTTGAAAAACCACTTTTCGCACTTGTGTTAGTGTTGAAAAACCACTTTTGCACTTGTATTAGTGTGGAAAAAACACTTTTTGCACTTGTGATAGTGTTGAAAAAACACTTTTTGCACTTGTGTTAGTGTTGAAAAACCACTTTTCGCACTTGTGTTGGTGCAGGAAACCACTTTTGCATTTGTATTAGTGTGGAAAAAACACTTTTTGCACTTGTGATAGTGTTGAAAAACACATTTTGCACTTGTGTTAGTTGTTGAAAAACCACTTTTCGCACTTGTGTTGGTGCAGGAAACCACTTTTGCACTTGTATTAGTGTGGAAAAAACACTTTTTGCACTTGTGATAGTATTGAAAAAATACTTTTTGCACTTGTATTAGTGTGGAAAAACCACTTTTCACACTTGTGTTGGAGCAGGAAACCACTTTTGCACTTGTATTAGTGTGGAAAAACCACTTTTCGCACTTGTGTTAGTGTTGAAAAACCACTTTTCGCACTTGTATTAGTGTTGAAAAACCACTTTTCGCACTTGTGTTGGTGCAGGAAACCACTTTTGCACTTGTATTAGTGTGGAAAAAACACTTTTTGCACTTGTGATAGTGTTGAAAAACCACTTTTCGCACTTGTGTTAGTGTTGAAAAACCACTTTTCGCACTTGTGTTGGTGCAGGAAACCACTTTTTCACTTGTATTAGTGTGGAAAAACCACTTTTTGCACTTGTGATAGTGTTGAAAAACCACTTTTCGCACTTCTGTTGGTGCAGGAAACCACTTTTGCACTTGTATTAGTGTGGAAAAACCACTTTTCGCACTTGTGTTATTGTTGAAAAACCACTTTTCGCACTTGTGTTGGTGCAGGAAACCACTTTTGCACAACCACTTTTCGCACTTGTGTTAGTGTTGAAAAACCACTTTTCGCACTTGTGTTAGTGTTGAAAAACCACTTTTCGCACTTGTGTTAGTGTTGAAAAACCACTTTTCGCACTTGTGTTAGTGTTGAAAAACCACTTTTCGCACTTGTGTTAGTGTTGAAAAACCACTTTTCGCACTTGTGTTAGTGTTGAAAAACCACTTTTCGCACTTGTGTTAGTGTTGAAAAACCACTTTTCGCACTTGTGTTAGTGTTGAAAAACCACTTTTCGCACTTGTGTTAGTGTTGAAAAACCACTTTTCGCACTTGTGTTGGTGCAGGAAACCACTTTTGCACTTGTATTAGTGTGGAAAAAACCACTTTTTGCACTTGTGATAGTGTTGAAAAACCACTTTTCGCACTTGTGTTAGTGTTGAAAAACCACTTTTCGCACTTGTGTTAGTGTTGAAAAACCACTTTTTGCACTTGTGTTTGTGTTGAAAAACCACTTTTCGCACTTGTATTAGTGTTGAAAAACCACTTTTCGCACTTGTGTTGGTGCAGGAAACCACTTTTGCACTTGTATTAGTGTGGAAAAAACACTTTTTGCACTTGTGATAGTGTTGAAAAACCACTTTACGCACTTGTGTTAGTGTTGAAAAACCACTTTTCGCACTTGTGTTGGTGCAGGAAACCACTTTTTCACTTGTATTAGTGTGGAAAAACCACTTTTTGCACTTGTGATAGTGTTGAAAAACCACTTTTCACACTTGTGTTGGTGCAGGAAACCACTTTTGCACTTGTAGTAGTGTGGAAAAACCACTTTTCGCACTTGTGTTATTGTTGAAAAACCACTTTTCGCACTTGTGTTGGTGCAGGAAACCACTTTTGCACAACCACTTTTCGCACTTGTGTTAGTGTTGAAAAACCACATTTCGCACTTGTGTTGGTGCAGGAAACCACTTTTGCACTTGTATTAGTGTGGAAAAACCACTTTTTGCACTTGTGATAGTGTTGAAAAACCACTTTTCGCACATGTGTTAGTGTTGAAAAACCACTTTTCGCACTTGTGTTGGTGCAGGAAACCACTTTTGCACTTGTATTAGTGTTGAAAAACCACTTTTTGCACTTGTGATAGTGTTGAAAAACCACTTTTCGCACTTGTGTTAGTGTTGAAAAACCACTTTTGCACTTGTATTAGTGTGGAAAAAACACTTTTTGCACTTGTGATAGTGTTGAAAAAACACTTTTTGCACTTGTGTTAGTGTTGAAAAACCACTTTTCGCACTTGTGTTGGTGCAGGAAACCACTTTTGCATTTGTATTAGTGTGGAAAAAACACTTTTTGCACTTGTGATAGTGTTGAAAAAACACTTTTTGCACTTGTGTTAGTTGTTGAAAAACCACTTTTCGCACTTGTGTTGGTGCAGGAAACCACTTTTGCACTTGTATTAGTGTGGAAAAAACACTTTTTGCACTTGTGATAGTGTTGAAAAAACACTTTTTGCACTTGTATTAGTGTGGAAAAACCACTTTTCGCACTTGTGTTGGTGCAGGAAACCACTTTTGCACTTGTATTAGTGTGGAAAAACCACTTTTTGCACTTGTGATATTGTTGAGAAACCACTTTTCGCACTTGTGTTAGTGTTGAAAAACCATTTTGCACTTGTATTAGTGTGGAAAAACCACTTTTCGCACTTGTGATAGTGTTGAAAAACCACTTTTCGCACTTGTGTTAGTGTTGAAAAACCACTTTTCGCACTTGTGTTAGTGTTGAAAAACCACTTTTTGCACTTGTGTTAGTGTTGAAAAACCACTTTTCGCACTTGTGTTAGTGTTGAAAAACCACTTTTCGCACTTGTGTTAGTGTTGAAAAACCACTTTTGCACTTGTATTAGTGTGGAAAAAACACTTTTTGCACTTGTGATAGTGTTGAAAAACCACTTTTCGCACTTGTGTTGGTGCAGGAAACCACTTTTGCACTTGTATTAGTGTGGAAAAACCACTTTTCGCACTTGTGATAGTGTTGAAAAACCACTTTTCGCACTTGTGTTAGTGTTGAAAAACCACTTTTCGCACTTGTGTTAGTGTTGAAAAACCACTTTTCGCACTTGTGTTAGTGTTGAAAAACCACTTTTTGCACTTGTGTTTGTGTTGAAAAACCACTTTTCGCACTTGTGTTAGTGTTGAAAAACCACTTTTCGCACTTGTGATAGTGTTGAAAAAACACTTTTTGCACTTGTGTTAGTGTTGAAAAACCACTTTTTGCACTTGTGTTGGTGCAGGAAACCACTTTTGCACTTGTATTAGTGTGGAAAATACACTTTTTGCAATTGTGATAGTGTTGAAAAACCACTTTTCGCACTTGTGTTAGTGTTGCAAAACCACTTTTCGCACTTGTGTTGGTGCAGGAAACCACTTTTGCACTTGTATTAGTGTGGAAAACCACTTTTTGCACTTGTTGTAGTGTTGAAAAACCACTTTTCGCACTTGTGTTAGTGTTGAAAAACCACTTTTGCACTTGTATTAGTGTGGAAAAAACACTTTTTGCACTTGTGTTAGTGTTGAAAAACCACTTTTCGCACTTGTGTTGGTGCAGGAAACCACTTTTGCACTTGTATTAGTGTGGAAAAAACACTTTTTGCACTTGTGATAGTGTTGAAAAACCACTTTTCGCACTTGTGTTAGTGTTGAAAAACCACTTTTCGCACTTGTGTTGGTGCAGGAAACCACTTTTGCACTTGTATTAGTGTGGAAAAAACACTTTTTGCACTTGTGATAGTGTTGAAAAACCACTTTTCGCACTTGTGTTATTGTTGAAAAACCACTTTTCGCACTTGTGTTGGTGCAGGAAACCACTTTTGCACAACCACTTTTCGCACTTGTGTTAGTGTTGAAAAACCACTTTTCGCACTTGTGTTAGTGTTGAAAAACCACTTTTCGCACTTGTGTTAGTGTTGAAAAACCACTTTTCGCACTTGTGTTAGTGTTGAAAAACCACTTTTCGCACTTGTGTTAGTGTTGAAAAACCACTTTTCGCACTTGTGTTAGTGTTGAAAAACCACTTTTCGCACTTGTGTTAGTGTTGAAAAACCACTTTTCGCACTTGTGTTAGTGTTGAAAAACCACTTTTCGCACTTGTGTTAGTGTTGAAAAACCACTTTTCGCACTTGTGTTGGTGCAGGAAACCACTTTTGCACTTGTATTAGTGTGGAAAAAACCACTTTTTGCACTTGTGATAGTGTTGAAAAACCACTTTTCGCACTTGTGTTAGTGTTGAAAAACCACTTTTCGCACTTGTGTTAGTGTTGAAAAACCACTTTTTGCACTTGTGTTTGTGTTGAAAAACCACTTTTCGCACTTGTATTAGTGTTGAAAAACCACTTTTCGCACTTGTGTTGGTGCAGGAAACCACTTTTGCACTTGTATTAGTGTGGAAAAAACACTTTTTGCACTTGTGATAGTGTTGAAAAACCACTTTACGCACTTGTGTTAGTGTTGAAAAACCACTTTTCGCACTTGTGTTGGTGCAGGAAACCACTTTTTCACTTGTATTAGTGTGGAAAAACCACTTTTTGCACTTGTGATAGTGTTGAAAAACCACTTTTCACACTTGTGTTGGTGCAGGAAACCACTTTTGCACTTGTAGTAGTGTGGAAAAACCACTTTTCGCACTTGTGTTATTGTTGAAAAACCACTTTTCGCACTTGTGTTGGTGCAGGAAACCACTTTTGCACAACCACTTTTCGCACTTGTGTTAGTGTTGAAAAACCACTTTTCGCACTTGTGTTGGTGCAGGAAACCACTTTTGCACTTGTATTAGTGTGGAAAAACCACTTTTTGCACTTGTGATAGTGTTGAAAAACCACTTTTCGCACATGTGTTAGTGTTGAAAAACCACTTTTCGCACTTGTGTTGGTGCAGGAAACCACTTTTGCACTTGTATTAGTGTTGAAAAACCACTTTTTGCACTTGTGATAGTGTTGAAAAACCACTTTTCGCACTTGTGTTAGTGTTGAAAAACCACTTTTGCACTTGTATTAGTGTGGAAAAAACACTTTTTGCACTTGTGATAGTGTTGAAAAAACACTTTTTGCACTTGTGTTAGTGTTGAAAAACCACTTTTCGCACTTGTGTTGGTGCAGGAAACCACTTTTGCATTTGTATTAGTGTGGAAAAAACACTTTTTGCACTTGTGATAGTGTTGAAAAAACACTTTTTGCACTTGTGTTAGTTGTTGAAAAACCACTTTTCGCACTTGTGTTGGTGCAGGAAACCACTTTTGCACTTGTATTAGTGTGGAAAAAACACTTTTTGCACTTGTGATAGTGTTGAAAAAACACTTTTTGCACTTGTATTAGTGTGGAAAAACCACTTTTCGCACTTGTGTTGGTGCAGGAAACCACTTTTGCACTTGTATTAGTGTGGAAAAACCACTTTTTGCACTTGTGATATTGTTGAGAAACCACTTTTCGCACTTGTGTTAGTGTTGAAAAACCATTTTGCACTTGTATTAGTGTGGAAAAACCACTTTTCGCACTTGTGATAGTGTTGAAAAACCACTTTTCGCACTTGTGTTAGTGTTGAAAAACCACTTTTCGCACTTGTGTTAGTGTTGAAAAACCACTTTTTGCACTTGTGTTAGTGTTGAAAAACCACTTTTCGCACTTGTGTTGGTGCAGGAAACCACTTTTGCACTTGTATTAGTGTGGAAAAACCACTTTTCGCACTTGTGATAGTGTTGAAAAACCACTTTTCGCACTTGTGTTAGTGTTGAAAAACCACTTTTCGCACTTGTGTTAGTGTTGAAAAACCACTTTTCGCACTTGTGTTAGTGTTGAAAAACCACTTTTTGCACTTGTGTTTGTGTTGAAAAACCACTTTTCGCACTTGTGTTAGTGTTGAAAAACCACTTTTCGCACTTGTGATAGTGTTGAAAAAACACTTTTTGCACTTGTGTTAGTGTTGAAAAACCACTTTTTGCACTTGTGTTGGTGCAGGAAACCACTTTTGCACTTGTATTAGTGTGGAAAATACACTTTTTGCAATTGTGATAGTGTTGAAAAACCACTTTTCGCACTTGTGTTAGTGTTGCAAAACCACTTTTCGCACTTGTGTTGGTGCAGGAAACCACTTTTGCACTTGTATTAGTGTGGAAAACCACTTTTTGCACTTGTTGTAGTGTTGAAAAACCACTTTTCGCACTTGTGTTAGTGTTGAAAAACCACTTTTTCACTTGTATTAGTGTGGAAAAAACACTTTTTGCACTTGTGTTAGTGTTGAAAAACCACTTTTCGCACTTGTGTTGGTGCAGGAAACCACTTTTGCACTTGTATTAGTGTGGAAAAAACACTTTTTGCACTTGTGATAGTGTTGAAAAACCACTTTTCGCACTTGTGTTAGTGTTGAAAAACCACTTTTCGCACTTGTGTTGGTGCAGGAAACCACTTTTGCACTTGTATTAGTGTGAAAAAACCACTTTTTGCACTTGTTGTAGTGTTGAAAAACAACTTTTCGCACTTGTGTTAGTGTTGAAAAACCACTTTTGCACTTGTATTAGTGTGGAAAAAACACTTTTTGCACTTGTGATAGTGTTGAAAAAACACTTTTTGCACTTGTGTTAGTGTTGAAAAACCACTTTTCGCACTTGTGTTGGTGCAGGAAACCACTTTTGCATTTGTATTAGTGTGGAAAAAACACTTTTTGCACTTGTGATAGTGTTGAAAAACACATTTTGCACTTGTGTTAGTTGTTGAAAAACCACTTTTCTCACTTGTGTTGGTGCAGGAAACCACTTTTGCACTTGTATTAGTGTGGAAAAAACACTTTTTGCACTTGTGATAGTATTGAAAAAACACTTTTTGCACTTGTATTAGTGTGGAAAAACCACTTTTCGCACTTGTGTTGGAGCAGGAAACCACTTTTGCACTTGTATTAGTGTGGAAAAACCACTTTTCGCACTTGTGTTAGTGTTGAAAAACCACTTTTCGCACTTGTATTAGTGTTGAAAAACCACTTTTCGCACTTGTGTTGGTGCAGGAAACCACTTTTGCACTTGTATTAGTGTGGAAAAAACACTTTTTGCACTTGTGATAGTGTTGAAAAACCACTTTTCGCACTTGTGTTAGTGTTGAAAAACCACTTTTCGCACTTGTGTTGGTGCAGGAAACCACTTTTTCACTTGTATTAGTGTGGAAAAACCACTTTTTGCACTTGTGATAGTGTTGAAAAACCACTTTTCGCACTTGTGTTGGTGCAGGAAACCACTTTTGCACTTGTATTAGTGTTGAAAAACCACTTTTCGCACTTGTGTTATTGTTGAAAAACCACTTTTCACACTTGTGTTGGTGCAGGAAACCACTTTTGCACAACCACTTTTCGCACTTGTGTTAGTGTTGAAAAACCACTTTTCGCACTTGTGTTGGTGCAGGAAACCACTTTTGCACTTGTATTAGTGTGGAAAAACCACTTTTTGCACTTGTGATAGTGTTGAAAAGCCACTTTTCGCACATGTGTTAGTGTTGAAAAACCACTTTTCGCACTTGTGTTGGTGCAGGAAACCACTTTTGCACTTGTATTAGTGTTGAAAAACCACTTTTTGCACTTGTGATAGTGTTGAAAAACCACTTTTCGCACTTGTGTTAGTGTTGAAAAACCACTCTT
Organism: Myxine glutinosa; assembly: GCF_964187855.1. Lineage (NCBI taxonomy): Eukaryota > Metazoa > Chordata > Myxini > Myxiniformes > Myxinidae > Myxine > Myxine glutinosa. The sequence continues at coordinate 38,661 of NW_027616604.1, read as the reverse complement.
GCACTTGTATTAGTGTGGAAAAAACACTTTTTGCACTTGTGATAGTGTTGAAAAAACACTTTTTGCACTTGTGTTAGTGTTGAAAAACCACTTTTCGCACTTGTGTTGGTGCAGGAAACCACTTTTGCATTTGTATTAGTGTGGAAAAAACACTTTTTGCACTTGTGATAGTGTTGAAAAAACACTTTTTGCACTTGTGTTAGTTGTTGAAAAACCACTTTTCGCACTTGTGTTGGTGCAGGAAACCACTTTTGCACTTGTATTAGTGTGGAAAAAACACTTTTTGCACTTGTGATAGTATTGAAAAAACACTTTTTGCACTTGTATTAGTGTGGAAAAACCACTTTTCGCACTTGTGTTGGTGCAGGAAACCACTTTTGCACTTGTATTAGTGTGGAAAACCACTTTTTGCACTTGTTGTAGTGTTGAAAAACCACTTTTCGCACTTGTGTTAGTGTTGAAAAACCACTTTTGCACTTGTATTAGTGTGGAAAAAACACTTTTTGCACTTGTGTTAGTGTTGAAAAACCACTTTTCGCACTTGTGTTGGTGCAGGAAACCACTTTTGCACTTGTATTAGTGTGGAAAAAACACTTTTTTCACTTGTGATAGTGTTGAAAAACCACTTTTCGCACTTGTGTTAGTGTTGAAAAACCACTTTTCGCACTTGTGTTGGTGCAGGAAACCACTTTTGCACTTGTATTAGTGTGAAAAAACCACTTTTTGCACTTGTTGTAGTGTTGAAAAACAACTTTTCGCACTTGTGTTAGTGTTGAAAAACCACTTTTGCACTTGTATTAGTGTGGAAAAAACACTTTTTGCACTTGTGATAGTGTTGAAAAAACACTTTTTGCACTTGTGTTAGTGTTGAAAAACCACTTTTCGCACTTGTGTTGGTGCAGGACACCACTTTTGCATTTGTATTAGTGTGGAAAAAACACTTTTTGCACTTGTGATAGTGTTGAAAAACACATTTTGCACTTGTGTTAGTTGTTGAAAAACCACTTTTCTCACTTGTGTTGGTGCAGGAAACCACTTTTGCACTTGTATTAGTGTGGAAAAAACACTTTTTGCACTTGTGATAGTATTGAAAAAACACTTTTTGCACTTGTATTAGTGTGGAAAAACCACTTTTCGCACTTGTGTTGGAGCAGGAAACCACTTTTGCACTTGTATTAGTGTGGAAAAACCACTTTTCGCACTTGTGTTAGTGTTGAAAAACCACTTTTCGCACTTGTATTAGTGTTGAAAAACCACTTTTCGCACTTGTGTTGGTGCAGGAAACCACTTTTGCACTTGTATTAGTGTGGAAAAAACACTTTTTGCACTTGTGATAGTGTTGAAAAACCACTTTTCGCACTTGTGTTAGTGTTGAAAAACCACTTTTCGCACTTGTGTTGGTGCAGGAAACCACTTTTTCACTTGTATTAGTGTGGAAAAACCACTTTTTGCACTTGTGATAGTGTTGAAAAACCACTTTTCGCACTTGTGTTGGTGCAGGAAACCACTTTTGCACTTGTATTAGTGTTGAAAAACCACTTTTCGCACTTGTGTTATTGTTGAAAAACCACTTTTCACACTTGTGTTGGTGCAGGAAACCACTTTTGCACAACCACTTTTCGCACTTGTGTTAGTGTTGAAAAACCACTTTTCGCACTTGTGTTGGTGCAGGAAACCACTTTTGCACTTGTATTAGTGTGGAAAAACCACTTTTTGCACTTGTGATAGTGTTGAAAAGCCACTTTTCGCACATGTGTTAGTGTTGAAAAACCACTTTTCGCACTTGTGTTGGTGCAGGAAACCACTTTTGCACTTGTATTAGTGTTGAAAAACCACTTTTTGCACTTGTGATAGTGTTGAAAAACCACTTTTCGCACTTGTGTTAGTGTTGAAAAACCACTTTTGCACTTGTATTAGTGTGGAAAAAACACTTTTTGCACTTGTGATAGTGTTGAAAAAACACTTTTTGCACTTGTGTTAGTGTTGAAAAACCACTTTTCGCACTTGTGTTGGTGCAGGAAACCACTTTTGCATTTGTATTAGTGTGGAAAAAACACTTTTTGCACTTGTGATAGTGTTGAAAAAACACTTTTTGCACTTGTGTTAGTTGTTGAAAAACCACTTTTCGCACTTGTGTTGGTGCAGGAAACCACTTTTGCACTTGTATTAGTGTGGAAAAAACACTTTTTGCACTTGTGATAGTATTGAAAAAACACTTTTTGCACTTGTATTAGTGTGGAAAAACCACTTTTCGCACTTGTGTTGGTGCAGGAAACCACTTTTGCACTTGTATTAGTGTGGAAAAACCACTTTTTGCACTTGTGATATTATTGAGAGACCACTTTTCGCACTTGTGTTAGTGTTGAAAAACCATTTTGCACTTGTATTAGTGTGGAAAAACCACTTTTCGCACTTGTGATAGTGTTGAAAAACCACTTTTCGCACTTGTGTTAGTGTTGAAAAACCACTTTTCGCACTTGTGTTAGTGTTGAAAAACCACTTTTTGCACTTGTGTTTGTGTTGAAAAACCACTTTTCGCACTTGTGTTAGTGTTGAAAAACCACTTTTCGCACTTGTGATAGTGTTGAAAAAACACTTTTTGCACTTGTGTTAGTGTTGAAAAACCACTTTTCGCACTTGTGTTGGTGCAGGAAACCACGTTTGCACTTGTATTAGTGTGGAAAACCACTTTTCGCACTTGTGTTAGTGTTGAAAAACCACTTTTCGCACTTGTGTTAGTGTTGAAAAACCACTTTTCGCACTTGTGTTGGTGCAGGAAACCACTTTTGCACTTGTATTAGTGTGGAAAAAACACTTTTCGCACTTGTGTTAGTGTTGAAAAACCACTTTTTGCACTTGTGTTAGTTTTGAAAAACCACTTTTCGCACTTGTGTTGGTGCAGGAAACCACTTTTGCACTTGTATTATTGTGGAAAAAACACTTTTCGCACTTGTGTTAGTGTTGAAAAACCACTTTTCGCACTTGTGTTAGTGTTGAAAAACCACTTTTTGCACTTGTGTTAGTGTTGAAAAACCACTTTTCGCACTTGTGTTAGTGTTGAAAAACCACTTTTGCACTTGTATTAGTGTGGAAAAAACACTTTTTGCACTTGTGATAGTGTTGAAAAACCACTTTTTGCACTTGTGTTGGTGCAGGAAACCACTTTTGCACTTGTATTCGTGTGGAAAAATCACTTTTCTCACTTGTGTTAGTGTTGAAAAACCACTTTTCGCACTTGTGTTAGTGTTGAAAAATCACTTTTCGCACTTGTGTTGGTGCAGGAAACCACTTTTGCACTTGTATTAGTGTGGAAAAACCACTTTTCGCACTTGTGTTAGTGTTGAAAAACCACTTTTCGCACTTGTATTAGTGTTGAAAAACCACTTTTCGCACTTGTGTTGGTGCAGGAAACCACTTTTGCACTTGTATTAGTGTGGAAAAACCACTTTTTGCACTTGTGATAGTGTTGAAAAACCACTTTTCGCACTTGTGTTAGTGTTGAAAAACCACTTTTTGCACTTGTGTTAGTGTTGAAAAACCACTTTTCGCACTTGTGTTGGTGCAGGAAACCACTTTTGCACTTGTATTAGTGTGGAAAAACCACTTTTCGCACTTGTGTTAGTGTTGAAAAACCACTTTTCGCACTTGTGTTAGTGTTGAAAAACCACTTTTCGCACTTGTGTTGGTGCAGGAAACCACTTTTGCACTTGTATTAGTGTGGAAAAACCACTTTTCGCACTTGTGTTAGTGTTGAAAAACCACTTTTCGCACTTGTGTTGGTGCAGGAAACCACTTTTGCACTTGTATTAGTGTGGAAAAACCACTTTTTGCACTTGTGATAGTGTTGAAAAACCACTTTTCGCACTTGTGTTAGTGTTGAAAAACCACTTTTCGCACTTGTGTTGGTGCAGGAAACCACTTTTGCACTTGTATTAGTGTTGAAAAACCACTTTTTGCACTTGTGATAGTGTTGAAAAACCACTTTTCGCACTTGTGTTAGTGTTGAAAAACCACTTTTGCACTTGTATTAGTGTGGAAAAAACACTTTTTGCACTTGTGATAGTGTTGAAAAAACACTTTTTGCACTTGTGTTAGTGTTGAAAAACCACTTTTCGCACTTGTGTTGGTGCAGGAAACCACTTTTGCACTTGTATTAGTGTGGAAAAACCACTTTTTGCACTTGTGATAGTGTTGAAAAACCACTTTTCGCACTTGTGTTAGTGTTGAAAAACCACTTTTCGCATTTGTGTTGGTGCAGGAAACCACTTTTGCACTTGTATTAGTGTGGAAAAACCACTTTTCGCACTTGTGATAGTGTTGAAAAACCACTTTTCGCACTGTGTTAGTGTTGAAAAACCACTTTTCGCACTTGTGTTAGTGTTGAAAAACCACTTTTCGCACTTGTGTTAGTGTTGAAAAACCACTTTTCGCACTTGTGTTGGTGCAGGAAACTACTTTTGCACTTGTATTAGTGTGGAAAAAACACTTTTCGCACTTGTGCTAGTGTTGAAAAACCACTTTTCGCACTTGTGTTAGTGTTGAAAAACCACTTTTCCCACTTGTGTTGGTGCAGGAAACCACTTTTGCACTTGTATTAGTGTGGAAAAAACACTTTTCGCACTTGTGTTAGTGTTGAAAAACGACTTTTCGCACTTGTGTTAGTGTTGATAAACCACTTTTCGCACTTGTGTTAGTGTTGAAAAACCACTTTTCGCACTTGTGTTGGTGCAGGAAACCACTTTTGCACTTGTATTAGTGTGGAAAAAACACTTTTCGCACTTGTGTTAGTGTTGAAAAACCACTTTTAGCACTTGTGTTAGTGTTGAAAAACCACTTTTCGCACTTGTGTTAGTGTTGAAAAACCACTTTTCACACTTGTGTTGGTGCAGGAAACCACTTTTACACTTGTATTAGTGTGGAAAAAACACTTTTCGCACTTGTGTTAGTGTTGAAAAACCACTTTTCGCACTTGTGTTGGTGCAGGAAACCACTTTTGCACTTGTATTAGTGTGGAAAAAACACTTTTCGCACTTGTGTTAGTGTTGAAAAACCACTTTTCGCACTTGTGTTAGTGTTGAAAAACCACTTATCGCACTTGTGTTAGTGTTGAAAAACCACTTTTGCACTTGTATTAGTGTGGAAAAAACACTTTTTGCACTTGTGATAGTGTTGAAAAACCACTTTTCGCACTTGTGTTGGTGCAGGAAACCACTTTTGCACTTGTATTCGTGTGGAAAAGCCACATTTCTCTCTTGTGTTAGTGTTGAAAAACCACTTTTCGCACTTGTGTTAGTGTTGAAAAACCACTTTTCGCGCTTGTGTTGGTGCAGGAAACCACTTTTGCACTTGTATTAGTGTGGAAAAAACACTTTTTGCACTTGTGTTAGTGTTGAAAAACCACTTTTCGCACTTGTGTTAGTGTTGAAAAACCACTTTTCGCACTTGTGTTAGTGTTGAAAACCCACTTTTGCACTTGTATTAGTGTGGAAAAAACACTTTTTGCACTTGTGATAGTGTTGAAAAACCACTTTTCGCACTTGTGTTGGTGCAGGAAACCACTTTTGCACTTGTATTCGTGTGGAAAAACCACTTTTCTCACTTGTGTTAGTGTTGAAAAACCACTTTTCGCACTTGTGTTAGTGTTGAAAAACCACTTTTCGCACTTGTGTTGGTGCAGGAAACCACTTTTGCACTTGTATTAGTGTGGAAAAACCACTTTTTGCACTTGTGTTAGTGTTGAAAAACCACTTTTCGCACTTGTGTTAGTGTTGAAAAACCACTTTTCGCACTTGTGTTGGTGCAGGAAACCACTTTTGCACTTGTATTAGTGTTGAAAAACCACTTTTTGCACTTGTGATAGTGTTGAAAAACCACTTTTCGCACTTGTGTTAGTGTTGAAAAACCACTTTTGCACTTGTATTAGTGTGGAAAAAACACATTTTGCACTTGTGATAGTGTTGAAAAAACACTTTTTGCACTTGTGTTAGTGTTGAAAAACCACTTTTCGCACTTGTGTTGGTGCAGGAAACCACTTTTGCACTTGTATTAGTGTGGAAAAACCACTTTTTGCACTTGTGATAGTGTTGAAAAACCACTTTTCGCACTTGTGTTAGTGTTGAAAAACCACTTTTCGCACTTGTGTTGGTGCAGGAAACCACTTTTGCACTTGTATTAGTGTGGAAAAACCACTTTTCGCACTTGTGATAGTGTTGAAAAACCACTTTTCGCACTGTGTTAGTGTTGAAAAACCACTTTTCGCACTTGTGTTAGTGTTGAAAAACCACTTTTCGCACTTGTGTTAGTGTTGAAAAACCACTTTTCGCACTTGTGTTGGTGCAGGAAACTACTTTTGCACTTGTATTAGTGTGGAAAAAACACTTTTCGCACTTGTGCTAGTGTTGAAAAACCACTTTTCGCACTTGTGTTAGTGTTGAAAAACCACTTTTCCCACTTGTGTTGGTGCAGGAAACCACTTTTGCACTTGTATTAGTGTGGAAAAAACACTTTTCGCACTTGTGTTAGTGTTGAAAAACCACTTTTCGCACTTGTGTTAGTGTTGAAAAACCACTTTTCGCACTTGTGTTAGTGTTGAAAAACCACTTTTCGCACTTGTGTTGGTGCAGGAAACCACTTTTGCACTTGTATTAGTGTGGAAAAAACACTTTTCGCACTTGTGTTAGTGTTGAAAAACCACTTTTAGCACTTGTGTTAGTGTTGAAAAACCACTTTTCACACTTGTGTTGGTGCAGGAAACCACTTTTGCACTTGTATTAGTGTGGAAAAAACACTTTTCGCACTTGTGTTAGTGTTGAAAAACCACTTTTCGCACTTGTGTTGGTGCAGGAAACCACTTTTGCACTTGTATTAGTGTGGAAAAAACACTTTTCGCACTTGTGTTAGTGTTGAAAAACCACTTTTCGCACTTCTGTTAGTGTTGAAAAACCACTTATCGCACTTGTGTTAGTGTTGAAAAACCACTTTTGCACTTGTATTAGTGTGGAAAAAACACTTTTTGCACTTGTGATAGTGTTGAAAAACCACTTTTCGCACTTGTGTTGGTGCAGGAAACCACTTTTGCACTTGTATTCGTGTGGAAAACCACATTTCTCAGTTGTGTTAGTGTTGAAAAACCACTTTTCGCACTTGTGTTAGTGTTGAAAAACCACTTTTCGCACTTGTGTTGGTGCAGGAAATCACTTTTGCACTTGTATTAGTGTGGAAAAACCACTTTTTGCACTTGTGTTAGTGTTGGAAAACCACTTTTCGCACTTGTGTTGGTGCAGGAAACCACTTTTGCACTTGTATTAGTGTGGAAAAACCACTTTTTGCACTTGTGATAGTGTTGAAAAACCACTTTTCGCACTTGTGTTGGTGCAGGAAACCACTTTTGCACTTGTATTAGTGTGGAAAAACCACTTTTCGCACTTGTGTTAGTGTTGAAAAACCACTTTTCGCACTTGTGTTTGTGTTGAAAAACCACTTTTCGCACTTGTGTTGGTGCAGGAAACCACTTTTGCACTTGTATTAGTGTGGAAAAACCACTTTTCGCATTTGTGTAAGTGTTGAAAAACCACTTTTCGCACTTGTGTTAGTGTTGAAAAACCACTTTTCGCACTTGTGTTGGTGCAGGAAACCACTTTTGCACTTGTATTAGTGTGGAAAAACCACTTTTTGCACTTGTGATAGTGTTGAAAAACCACTTTTCGCACTTGTGTTAGTGTTGAAAAACCACTTTTCGCACTTGTGTTGGTGCAGGAAACCACTTTTGCACTTGTATTGGTGTTGAAAAACCACTTTTTGCACTTGTGATAGTGTTGAAAAACCACTTTTTGCACTTGTGTTAGTGTTGAAAAACCACTTTTTGCACTTGTGTTAGTGTTGAAAAACCACTTTTCGCACTTGTGTTGGTGCAGGAAACCACTTTTGCACTTGTATTAGTGTGGAAAAAACACTTTTCGCACTTGTGTTAGTGTTGAAAAACCACTTTTCGCACTTGTGTTAGTGTTGAAAAACCACTTTTCGCACTTGTGTTAGTGTTGAAAAACCACTTTTTGCACTTGTGTTGGTGCAGGAAACCACTTTTGCACTTGTATTAGTGTGGAAAAACCACTTTTCGCACTTGTGTTAGTGTTGAAAAACCACTTTTCGCACTTGTGTTTGTGTTGAAAAACCACTTTTCGCACTTGTGTTGGTGCAGGAAACCACTTTTGCACTTGTATTAGTGTGGAAAAACCACTTTTCGCACTTGTGTTAGTGTTGAAAAACCACTTTTCGCACTTGTGTTAGTGTTGAAAAACCACTTTTCGCACTTGTGTTGGTGCAGGAAACCACTTTTGCACTTGTGATAGTGTTGAAAAACCACTTTTTGCACTTGTGTTAGTGTTGAAAAACCACTTTTCGCACTTGTGTTGGTGCAGGAAACCACTTTTGCACTTGTATTAGTGTTGAAAAACCACTTTTTGCACTTGTGATAGTGTTGAAAAACCACTTTTTGCACTTGTGTTAGTGTTGAAAAACCACTTTTGCACTTGTATTAGTGTGGAAAAACCACTTTTTGCACTTGTGTTAGTGTTGAAAAACCACTTTTCGCACTTGTGTTGGTGCAGGAAACCACTTTTGCACTTGTATTAGTGTGGAAAAAACACTTTTTGCACTTGTGATAGTGTTGAAAAAACACTTTTTGCACTTGTGTTAGTGTTGAAAAAGCACTTTTCGCACTTGTGTTGGTGCAGGAAACCACTTTTGCACTTGTATTAGTGTGGAAAAAACACTTTTTGCACTTGTGATAGTATTGAAAAAACACTTTTTGCACTTGTATTAGTGTGGAAAAACCACTTTTCGCACTTGTGTTGGTGCAGGAAACCACTTTTGCACTTGTATTAGTGTGGAAAAACCACTTTTTGCACTGGTGATAGTGTTGAAAAACCACTTTTCGCACTTGTGTTAGTGTTAAAAAACCACTTTTGCACTTGTGTTAGTGTTGAAAAACCACTTTTCGCACTTGTGTTAGTGTTGAAAAACCACTTTTCGCACTTGTGTTGGTGCAGGAAACCACTTTTGCACTTGTATTAGTGTGGAAAAAACACTTTTCGCACTTGTGTTAGTGTTGAAAAACCACTTTTCGCACTTGTGTTAGTGTTGAAAAACCACTTTTCGCACTTGTGTTAGTGTTGAAAAACCACTTTTCGCACTTGTGTTGGTGCAGGAAACCACTTTTGCACTTGTATTAGTGTGGAAAAAACACTTTTCGCACTTGTGTTAGTGTTGAAAAACCACTTTTAGCACTTGTGTTAGTGTTGAAAAACCACTTTTCACACTTGTGTTGGTGCAGGAAACCACTTTTGCACTTGTATTAGTGTGGAAAAAACACTTTTCGCACTTGTGTTAGTGTTGAAAAACCACTTTTCGCACTTGTGTTGGTGCAGGAAACCACTTTTGCACTTGTATTAGTGTGGAAAAAACACTTTTCGCACTTGTGTTAGTGTTGAAAAACCACTTTTCGCACTTCTGTTAGTGTTGAAAAACCACTTATTGCACTTGTGTTAGTGTTGAAAAACCACTTTTGCACTTGTATTAGTGTGGAAAAAACACTTTTTGCACTTGTGATAGTGTTGAAAAACCACTTTTCGCACTTGTGTTGGTGCAGGAAATCACTTTTGCACTTGTATTCGTGTGGAAAACCACATTTCTCTCTTGTGTTAGTGTTGAAAAACCACTTTTCGCACTTGTGTTGGTGCAGGAAATCACTTTTGCACTTGTATTAGTGTGGAAAAACCACTTTTTGCACTTGTGTTAGTGTTGGAAAACCACTTTTCGCACTTGTGTTGGTGCAGGAAACCACTTTTGCACTTGTATTAGTGTGGAAAAACCACTTTTTGCACTTGTGATAGTGTTGAAAAACCACTTTTCGCACTTGTGTTGGTGCAGGAAACCACTTTTGCACTTGTATTAGTGTGGAAAAACCACTTTTCGCACTTCTGTTAGTGTTGAAAAACCACTTATCGCACTTGTGTTAGTGTTGAAAAACCACTTTTGCACTTGTATTAGTGTGGAAAAAACACTTTTTGCACTTGTGATAGTGTTGAAAAACCACTTTTCGCACTTGTGTTGGTGCAGGAAATCACTTTTGCACTTGTATTCGTGTGGAAAACCACATTTCTCTCTTGTGTTAGTGTTGAAAAACCACTTTTCGCACTTGTGTTGGTGCAGGAAATCACTTTTGCACTTGTATTAGTGTGGAAAAACCACTTTTTGCACTTGTGTTAGTGTTGGAAAACCACTTTTCGCACTTGTGTTGGTGCAGGAAACCACTTTTGCACTTGTATTAGTGTGGAAAAACCACATTTTGCACTTGTGATAGTGTTGAAAAACCACTTTTCGCACTTGTGTTGGTGCAGGAAACCACTTTTGCACTTGTATTAGTGTGGAAAAACCACTTTTCGCACTTGTGTTAGTGTTGAAAAACCACTTTTCGCACTTGTGTTTGTGTTGAAAAACCACTTTTCGCACTTGTGTTGGTGCAGGAAACCACCTTTGCACTTGTATTAGTGTGGAAAAACCACTTTTCGCATTTGTGTAAGTGTTGAAAAACCACTTTTCGCACTTGTGTTAGTGTTGAAAAACCACTTTTCGCACTTGTGTTGGTGCAGGAAACCACTTTTGCACTTGTATTAGTGTGGAAAAACCACTTTTTGCACTTGTGATAGTGTTGAAAAACCACTTTTCGCACTTGTGTTAGTGTTGAAAAACCACTTTTCGCACTTGTGTTGGTGCAGGAAACCACTTTTGCACTTGTATTGGTGTTGAAAAACCACTTTTTGCACTTGTGATAGTGTTGAAAAACCACTTTTTGCACTTGTGTTAGTGTTGAAAAACCACTTTTTGCACTTGTGTTAGTGTTGAAAAACCACTTTTCGCACTTGTGTTGGTGCAGGAAACCACTTTTGCACTTGTATTAGTGTGGAAAAAACACTTTTCGCACTTGTGTTAGTGTTGAAAAACCACTTTTCGCACTTGTGTTAGTGTTGAAAAACCACTTTTTGCACTTGTGTTGGTGCAGGAAACCACTTTTGCACTTGTATTAGTGTGGAAAAACCACTTTTCGCACTTGTGTTAGTGTTGAAAAACCACTTTTCGCACTTGTGTTTGTGTTGAAAAACCACTTTTCGCACTTGTGTTGGTGCAGGAAACCACTTTTGCACTTGTATTAGTGTGGAAAAACCACTTTTCGCACTTGTGTTAGTGTTGAAAAACCACTTTTCGCACTTGTGTTAGTGTTGAAAAACCACTTTTCGCACTTGTGTTGGTGCAGGAAACCACTTTTGCACTTGTGATAGTGTTGAAAAACCACTTTTTGCACTTGTGTTAGTGTTGAAAAACCACTTTTCGCACTTGTGTTGGTGCAGGAAACCACTTTTGCACTTGTATTAGTGTTGAAAAACCACTTTTTGCACTTGTGATAGTGTTGAAAAACCACTTTTTGCACTTGTGTTAGTGTTGAAAAACCACTTTTGCACTTGTATTAGTGTGGAAAAACCACTTTTTGCACTTGTGTTAGTGTTGAAAAACCACTTTTCGCACTTGTGTTGGTGCAGGAAACCACTTTTGCACTTGTATTAGTGTGGAAAAAACACTTTTTGCACTTGTGATAGTGTTGAAAAAACACTTTTTGCACTTGTGTTAGTGTTGAAAAAGCACTTTTCGCACTTGTGTTGGTGCAGGAAACCACTTTTGCACTTGTATTAGTGTGGAAAAAACACTTTTTGCACTTGTGATAGTATTGAAAAAACACTTTTTGCACTTGTATTAGTGTGGAAAAACCACTTTTCGCACTTGTGTTGGTGCAGGAAACCACTTTTGCACTTGTATTAGTGTGGAAAAACCACTTTTTGCACTGGTGATAGTGTTGAAAAACCACTTTTCGCACTTGTGTTAGTGTTAAAAAACCACTTTTGCACTTGTGTTAGTGTTGAAAAACCACTTTTCGCACTTGTGTTAGTGTTGAAAAACCACTTTTCGCACTTGTGTTGGTGCAGGAAACCACTTTTGCACTTGTATTAGTGTGGAAAAACCACTTTTTGCACTTGTGATAGTGTTGAAAAACCACTTTTCGCACTTGTGTTAGTGTTGAAAAACCACTTTTCGCACTTGTGTTGGTGCAGGAAACCACTTTTGCACTTGTATTAGTGTGGAAAAACCACTTTTCGCACTTGTGTTAGTGTTGAAAAACCACTTTTGCACTTGTGTTAGTGTTGAAAAACCACTTTTCGCACTTGTGTTATTGTTGAAAAACCACTTTTCGCACTTGTGTTAGTGTTGAAAAACCACTTTTCGCACTTGTGTTGGTGCAGGAAACCACTTTTGCACTTGTATTAGTGTGGAAAAAACACTTTTTGCACTTGTGATAGTGTTGAAAAAACACTTTTTGCACTTGTGTTAGTGTTGAAAAAGCACTTTTCGCACTTGTGTTAGTGTTGAAAAACCACTTTTCACACTTGTGTTGGTGCAGGAAACCACTTTTGCACTTGTATTAGTGTGGAAAAAACACTTTTCGCGCTTGTGTTAGTGTTGAAAAACCACTTTTCGCACTTGTGTTGGTGCAGGAAACCACTTTTGCACTTGTATTAGTGTGGAAAAAACACTTTTCGCACTTGTGTTAGTGTTGAAAAACCACTTTTCGCACTTGTGTTAGTGTTGAAAAACCACTTATCGCACTTGTGTTAGTGTTGAAAAACCACTTTTGCACTTGTATTAGTGTGGAAAAAACACTTTTTGCACTTGTGATAGTGTTGAAAAACCACTTTTCGCACTTGTGTTGGTGCAGGAAACCACTTTTGCACTTGTATTCGTGTGGAAAAACCACATTTCTCACTTGTGTTAGTGTTGAAAAACCACTTTTCGCACTTGTGTTAGTGTTGAAAAACCACTTTTCGCACTTGTGTTGGTGCAGGAAATCACTTTTGCACTTGTATTAGTGTGGAAAAACCACTTTTTGCACTTGTGTTAGTGTTGAAAAACCACTTTTTGCACTTGTATTAGTGTTGAAAAACCACTTTTCGCACTTGTGTTGGTGCAGGAAACCACTTTTGCACTTGTATTAGTGTGGAAAAACCACTTTTTGCACTTGTGATAGTGTTGAAAAACCACTTTTCGCACTTGTGTTGGTGCAGGAAACCACTTTTGCACTTGTATTAGTGTGGAAAAACCACTTTTCGCACTTGTGTTAGTGTTGAAAAACCACTTTTCGCACTTGTGTTTGTGTTGAAAAACCACTTTTCGCACTTGTGTTGGTGCAGGAAACCACTTTTGCACTTGTATTAGTGTGGAAAAACCACTTTTCGCATTTGTGTTAGTGTTGAAAAACCACTTTTCGCACTTGTGTTAGTGTTGAAAAACCACTTTTCGCACTTGTGTTGGTGCAGGAAACCACTTTTGCACTTGTATTAGTGTGGAAAAACCACTTTTTGCACTTGTGATAGTGTTGAAAAACCACTTTGCGCACTTGTGTTAGTGTTGAAAAACCACTTTTCGCACTTGTGTTGGTGCAGGAAACCACTTTTGCACTTGTATTGGTGTTGAAAAACCACTTTTTGCACTTGTGATAGTGTTGAAAAACCACTTTTTGCACTTGTGTTAGTGTTGAAAAACCACTTTTTGCACTGGTGATAGTGTTGAAAAACCACTTTTCGCACTTGTGTTAGTGTTAAAAAACCACTTTTGCACTTGTGTTAGTGTTGAAAAACCACTTTTCGCACTTGTGTTAGTGTTGAAAAACCACTTTTCGCACTTGTGTTGGTGCAGGAAACCACTTTTGCACTTGTATTAGTGTGGAAAAAACACTTTTCGCACTTGTGTTAGTGTTGAAAAACCACTTTTCGCACTTGTGTTAGTGTTGAAAAACCACTTTTCGCACTTGTGTTAGTGTTGAAAAACCACTTTTCGCACTTGTGTTGGTGCAGGAAACCACTTTTGCACTTGTATTAGTGTGGAAAAAACACTTTTCGCACTTGTGTTAGTGTTGAAAAACCACTTTTAGCACTTGTGTTAGTGTTGAAAAACCACTTTTCACACTTGTGTTGGTGCAGGAAACCACTTTTGCACTTGTATTAGTGTGGAAAAAACACTTTTCGCACTTGTGTTAGTGTTGAAAAACCACTTTTCGCACTTGTGTTGGTGCAGGAAACCACTTTTGCACTTGTATTAGTGTGGAAAAAACACTTTTCGCACTTGTGTTAGTGTTGAAAAACCACTTTTCGCACTTCTGTTAGTGTTGAAAAACCACTTATCGCACTTGTGTTAGTGTTGAAAAACCACTTTTGCACTTGTATTAGTGTGGAAAAAACACTTTTTGCACTTGTGATAGTGTTGAAAAACCACTTTTCGCACTTGTGTTGGTGCAGGAAATCACTTTTGCACTTGTATTCGTGTGGAAAACCACATTTCTCTCTTGTGTTAGTGTTGAAAAACCACTTTTCGCACTTGTGTTGGTGCAGGAAATCACTTTTGCACTTGTATTAGTGTGGAAAAACCACTTTTTGCACTTGTGTTAGTGTTGGAAAACCACTTTTCGCACTTGTGTTGGTGCAGGAAACCGCTTTTGCACTTGTATTAGTGTGGAAAAACCACTTTTTGCACTTGTGATAGTGTTGAAAAACCACTTTTCGCACTTGTGTTGGTGCAGGAAACCACTTTTGCACTTGTATTAGTGTGGAAAAACCACTTTTCGCACTTCTGTTAGTGTTGAAAAACCACTTATCGCACTTGTGTTAGTGTTGAAAAACCACTTTTGCACTTGTATTAGTGTGGAAAAAACACTTTTTGCACTTGTGATAGTGTTGAAAAACCACTTTTCGCACTTGTGTTGGTGCAGGAAATCACTTTTGCACTTGTATTCGTGTGGAAAACCACATTTCTCTCTTGTGTTAGTGTTGAAAAACCACTTTTCGCACTTGTGTTGGTGCAGGAAATCACTTTTGCACTTGTATTAGTGTGGAAAAACCACTTTTTGCACTTGTGTTAGTGTTGGAAAACCACTTTTCGCACTTGTGTTGGTGCAGGAAACCACTTTTGCACTTGTATTAGTGTGGAAACACCACTTTTTGCACTTGTGATAGTGTTGAAAAACCACTTTTCGCACTTGTGTTGGTGCAGGAAACCACTTTTGCACTTGTATTAGTGTGGAAAAACCACTTTTCGCACTTGTGTTAGTGTTGAAAAACCACTTTTCGCACTTGTGTTTGTGTTGAAAAACCACTTTTCGCACTTGTGTTGGTGCAGGAAACCACTTTTGCACTTGTATTAGTGTGGAAAAACCACTTTTCGCATTTGTGTAAGTGTTGAAAAACCACTTTTCGCACTTGTGTTAGTGTTGAAAAACCACTTTTCGCACTTGTGTTGGTGCAGGAAACCACTTTTGCACTTGTATTAGTGTGGAAAAACCACTTTTTGCACTTGTGATAGTGTTGAAAAACCACTTTTCGCACTTGTGTTAGTGTTGAAAAACCACTTTTCGCACTTGTGTTGGTGCAGGAAACCACTTTTGCACTTGTATTGGTGTTGAAAAACCACTTTTTGCACTTGTGATAGTGTTGAAAAACCACTTTTTGCACTTGTGTTAGTGTTGAAAAACCACTTTTTGCACTTGTGTTAGTGTTGAAAAACCACTTTTCGCACTTGTGTTGGTGCAGGAAACCACTTTTGCACTTGTATTAGTGTGGAAAAAACACTTTTCGCACTTGTGTTAGTGTTGAAAAACCACTTTTCGCACTTGTGTTAGTGTTGAAAAACCACTTTTTGCACTTGTGTTGGTGCAGGAAACCACTTTTGCACTTGTATTAGTGTGGAAAAACCACTTTTCGCACTTGTGTTAGTGTTGAAAAACCACTTTTCGCACTTGTGTTTGTGTTGAAAAACCACTTTTCGCACTTGTGTTGGTGCAGGAAACCACTTTTGCACTTGTATTAGTGTGGAAAAACCACTTTTCGCACTTGTGTTAGTGTTGAAAAACCACTTTTCGCACTTGTGTTAGTGTTGAAAAACCACTTTTCGCACTTGTGTTGGTGCAGGAAACCACTTTTGCACTTGTGATAGTGTTGAAAAACCACTTTTTGCACTTGTGTTAGTGTTGAAAAACCACTTTTCGCACTTGTGTTGGTGCAGGAAACCACTTTTGCACTTGTATTAGTGTTGAAAAACCACTTTTTGCACTTGTGATAGTGTTGAAAAACCACTTTTTGCACTTGTGTTAGTGTTGAAAAACCACTTTTGCACTTGTATTAGTGTGGAAAAACCACTTTTTGCACTTGTGTTAGTGTTGAAAAACCACTTTTCGCACTTGTGTTGGTGCAGGAAACCACTTTTGCACTTGTATTAGTGTGGAAAAAACACTTTTTGCACTTGTGATAGTGTTGAAAAAACACTTTTTGCACTTGTGTTAGTGTTGAAAAAGCACTTTTCGCACTTGTGTTGGTGCAGGAAACCACTTTTGCACTTGTATTAGTGTGGAAAAAACACTTTTTGCACTTGTGATAGTATTGAAAAAACACTTTTTGCACTTGTATTAGTGTGGAAAAACCACTTTTCGCACTTGTGTTGGTGCAGGAAACCACTTTTGCACTTGTATTAGTGTGGAAAAACCACTTTTTGCACTGGTGATAGTGTTGAAAAACCACTTTTCGCACTTGTGTTAGTGTTAAAAAACCACTTTTGCACTTGTGTTAGTGTTGAAAAACCACTTTTCGCACTTGTGTTAGTGTTGAAAAACCACTTTTCGCACTTGTGTTGGTGCAGGAAACCACTTTTGCACTTGTATTAGTGTGGAAAAACCACTTTTTGCACTTGTGATAGTGTTGAAAAACCACTTTTCGCACTTGTGTTAGTGTTGAAAAACCACTTTTCGCACTTGTGTTGGTGCAGGAAACCACTTTTGCACTTGTATTAGTGTGGAAAAACCACTTTTTGCACTGGTGATAGTGTTGAAAAACCACTTTTCGCACTTGTGTTAGTGTTAAAAAACCACTTTTGCACTTGTGTTAGTGTTGAAAAACCACTTTTCGCACTTGTGTTAGTGTTGAAAAACCACTTTTCGCACTTGTGTTGGTGCAGGAAACCACTTTTGCACTTGTATTAGTGTGGAAAAACCACTTTTTGCACTTGTGATAGTGTTGAAAAACCACTTTTCGCACTTGTGTTAGTGTTGAAAAACCACTTTTCGCACTTGTGTTGGTGCAGGAAACCACTTTTGCACTTGTATTAGTGTGGATAAACCACTTTTCGCACTTGTGTTAGTGTTGAAAAACCACTTTTGCACTTGTGTTAGTGTTGAAAAACCACTTTTCGCACTTGTGTTATTGTTGAAAAACCACTTTTCGCACTTGTGTTAGTGTTGAAAAACCACTTTTCGCACTAGTGTTGGTGCAGGAAACCACTTTTGCACTTGTATTCGTGTGGAAAAGCCACATTTCTCTCTTGTGTTAGTGTTGAAAAACCACTTTTCGCACTTGTGTTAGTGTTGAAAAACCACTTTTCGCGCTTGTGTTGGTGCAGGAAACCACTTTTGCACTTGTATTAGTGTGGAAAAAACACTTTTTGCACTTGTGTTAGTGTTGAAAAACCACTTTTCGCACTTGTGTTAGTGTTGAAAAACCACTTTTCGCACTTGTGTTAGTGTTGAAAACCCACTTTTGCACTTGTATTAGTGTGGAAAAAACACTTTTTGCACTTGTGATAGTGTTGAAAAACCACTTTTCGCACTTGTGTTGGTGCAGGAAACCACTTTTGCACTTGTATTCGTGTGGAAAAACCACTTTTCTCACTTGTGTTAGTGTTGAAAAACCACTTTTCGCACTTGTGTTAGTGTTGAAAAACCACTTTTCGCACTTGTGTTGGTGCAGGAAACCACTTTTGCACTTGTATTAGTGTGGAAAAACCACTTTTTGCACTTGTGTTAGTGTTGAAAAACCACTTTTCGCACTTGTGTTAGTGTTGAAAAACCACTTTTCGCACTTGTGTTGGTGCAGGAAACCACTTTTGCACTTGTATTAGTGTTGAAAAACCACTTTTTGCACTTGTGATAGTGTTGAAAAACCACTTTTCGCACTTGTGTTAGTGTTGAAAAACCACTTTTGCACTTGTATTAGTGTGGAAAAAACACTTTTTGCACTTGTGATAGTGTTGAAAAAACACTTTTTGCACTTGTGTTAGTGTTGAAAAACCACTTTTCGCACTTGTGTTGGTGCAGGAAACCACTTTTGCACTTGTATTAGTGTGGAAAAACCACTTTTTGCACTTGTGATAGTGTTGAAAAACCACTTTTCGCACTTGTGTTAGTGTTGAAAAACCACTTTTCGCACTTGTGTTGGTGCAGGAAACCACTTTTGCACTTGTATTAGTGTGGAAAAACCACTTTTCGCACTTGTGATAGTGTTGAAAAACCACTTTTCGCACTGTGTTAGTGTTGAAAAACCACTTTTCGCACTTGTGTTAGTGTTGAAAAACCACTTTTCGCACTTGTGTTAGTGTTGAAAAACCACTTTTCGCACTTGTGTTGGTGCAGGAAACTACTTTTGCACTTGTATTAGTGTGGAAAAAACACTTTTCGCACTTGTGCTAGTGTTGAAAAACCACTTTTCGCACTTGTGTTAGTGTTGAAAAACCACTTTTCCCACTTGTGTTGGTGCAGGAAACCACTTTTGCACTTGTATTAGTGTGGAAAAAACACTTTTCGCACTTGTGTTAGTGTTGAAAAACCACTTTTCGCACTTGTGTTAGTGTTGAAAAACCACTTTTCGCACTTGTGTTAGTGTTGAAAAACCACTTTTCGCACTTGTGTTGGTGCAGGAAACCACTTTTGCACTTGTATTAGTGTGGAAAAAACACTTTTCGCACTTGTGTTAGTGTTGAAAAACCACTTTTAGCACTTGTGTTAGTGTTGAAAAACCACTTTTCACACTTGTGTTGGTGCAGGAAACCACTTTTGCACTTGTATTAGTGTGGAAAAAACACTTTTCGCACTTGTGTTAGTGTTGAAAAACCACTTTTCGCACTTGTGTTGGTGCAGGAAACCACTTTTGCACTTGTATTAGTGTGGAAAAAACACTTTTCGCACTTGTGTTAGTGTTGAAAAACCACTTTTCGCACTTCTGTTAGTGTTGAAAAACCACTTATCGCACTTGTGTTAGTGTTGAAAAACCACTTTTGCACTTGTATTAGTGTGGAAAAAACACTTTTTGCACTTGTGATAGTGTTGAAAAACCACTTTTCGCACTTGTGTTGGTGCAGGAAACCACTTTTGCACTTGTATTCGTGTGGAAAACCACATTTCTCAGTTGTGTTAGTGTTGAAAAACCACTTTTCGCACTTGTGTTAGTGTTGAAAAACCACTTTTCGCACTTGTGTTGGTGCAGGAAATCACTTTTGCACTTGTATTAGTGTGGAAAAACCACTTTTTGCACTTGTGTTAGTGTTGGAAAACCACTTTTCGCACTTGTGTTGGTGCAGGAAACCACTTTTGCACTTGTATTAGTGTGGAAAAACCACTTTTTGCACTTGTGATAGTGTTGAAAAACCACTTTTCGCACTTGTGTTGGTGCAGGAAACCACTTTTGCACTTGTATTAGTGTGGAAAAACCACTTTTCGCACTTGTGTTAGTGTTGAAAAACCACTTTTCGCACTTGTGTTTGTGTTGAAAAACCACTTTTCGCACTTGTGTTGGTGCAGGAAACCACTTTTGCACTTGTATTAGTGTGGAAAAACCACTTTTCGCATTTGTGTAAGTGTTGAAAAACCACTTTTCGCACTTGTGTTAGTGTTGAAAAACCACTTTTCGCACTTGTGTTGGTGCAGGAAACCACTTTTGCACTTGTATTAGTGTGGAAAAACCACTTTTTGCACTTGTGATAGTGTTGAAAAACCACTTTTCGCACTTGTGTTAGTGTTGAAAAACCACTTTTCGCACTTGTGTTGGTGCAGGAAACCACTTTTGCACTTGTATTGGTGTTGAAAAACCACTTTTTGCACTTGTGATAGTGTTGAAAAACCACTTTTTGCACTTGTGTTAGTGTTGAAAAACCACTTTTTGCACTTGTGTTAGTGTTGAAAAACCACTTTTCGCATTTGTGTTGGTGCAGGAAACCACTTTTGCACTTGTATTAGTGTGGAAAAAACACTTTTCGCACTTGTGTTAGTGTTGAAAAACCACTTTTCGCACTTGTGTTAGTGTTGAAAAACCACTTTTCGCACTTGTGTTAGTGTTGAAAAACCACTTTTTGCACTTGTGTTGGTGCAGGAAACCACTTTTGCACTTGTATTAGTGTGGAAAAACCACTTTTCGCACTTGTGTTAGTGTTGAAAAACCACTTTTCGCACTTGTGTTTGTGTTGAAAAACCACTTTTCGCACTTGTGTTGGTGCAGGAAACCACTTTTGCACTTGTATTAGTGTGGAAAAACCACTTTTCGCACTTGTGTTAGTGTTGAAAAACCACTTTTCGCACTTGTGTTAGTGTTGAAAAACCACTTTTCGCACTTGTGTTGGTGCAGGAAACCACTTTTGCACTTGTGATAGTGTTGAAAAACCACTTTTTGCACTTGTGTTAGTGTTGAAAAACCACTTTTCGCACTTGTGTTGGTGCAGGAAACCACTTTTGCACTTGTATTAGTGTTGAAAAACCACTTTTTGCACTTGTGATAGTGTTGAAAAACCACTTTTTGCACTTGTGTTAGTGTTGAAAAACCACTTTTGCACTTGTATTAGTGTGGAAAAACCACTTTTTGCACTTGTGTTAGTGTTGAAAAACCACTTTTCGCACTTGTGTTGGTGCAGGAAACCACTTTTGCACTTGTATTAGTGTGGAAAAAACACTTTTTGCACTTGTGATAGTGTTGAAAAAACACTTTTTGCACTTGTGTTAGTGTTGAAAAAGCACTTTTCGCACTTGTGTTGGTGCAGGAAACCACTTTTGCACTTGTATTAGTGTGGAAAAAACACTTTTTGCACTTGTGATAGTATTGAAAAAACACTTTTTGCACTTGTATTAGTGTGGAAAAACCACTTTTCGCACTTGTGTTGGTGCAGGAAACCACTTTTGCACTTGTATTAGTGTGGAAAAACCACTTTTTGCACTGGTGATAGTGTTGAAAAACCACTTTTCGCACTTGTGTTAGTGTTAAAAAACCACTTTTGCACTTGTGTTAGTGTTGAAAAACCACTTTTCGCACTTGTGTTAGTGTTGAAAAACCACTTTTCGCACTTGTGTTGGTGCAGGAAACCACTTTTGCACTTGTATTAGTGTGGAAAAAACACTTTTCGCACTTGTGTTAGTGTTGAAAAACCACTTTTCGCACTTGTGTTAGTGTTGAAAAACCACTTTTCGCACTTGTGTTAGTGTTGAAAAACCACTTTTCGCACTTGTGTTGGTGCAGGAAACCACTTTTGCACTTGTATTAGTGTGGAAAAAACACTTTTCGCACTTGTGTTAGTGTTGAAAAACCACTTTTAGCACTTGTGTTAGTGTTGAAAAACCACTTTTCACACTTGTGTTGGTGCAGGAAACCACTTTTGCACTTGTATTAGTGTGGAAAAAACACTTTTCGCACTTGTGTTAGTGTTGAAAAACCACTTTTCGCACTTGTGTTGGTGCAGGAAACCACTTTTGCACTTGTATTAGTGTGGAAAAAACACTTTTCGCACTTGTGTTAGTGTTGAAAAACCACTTTTCGCACTTCTGTTAGTGTTGAAAAACCACTTATTGCACTTGTGTTAGTGTTGAAAAACCACTTTTGCACTTGTATTAGTGTGGAAAAAACACTTTTTGCACTTGTGATAGTGTTGAAAAACCACTTTTCGCACTTGTGTTGGTGCAGGAAATCACTTTTGCACTTGTATTCGTGTGGAAAACCACATTTCTCTCTTGTGTTAGTGTTGAAAAACCACTTTTCGCACTTGTGTTGGTGCAGGAAATCACTTTTGCACTTGTATTAGTGTGGAAAAACCACTTTTTGCACTTGTGTTAGTGTTGGAAAACCACTTTTCGCACTTGTGTTGGTGCAGGAAACCACTTTTGCACTTGTATTAGTGTGGAAAAACCACTTTTTGCACTTGTGATAGTGTTGAAAAACCACTTTTCGCACTTGTGTTGGTGCAGGAAACCACTTTTGCACTTGTATTAGTGTGGAAAAACCACTTTTCGCACTTCTGTTAGTGTTGAAAAACCACTTATCGCACTTGTGTTAGTGTTGAAAAACCACTTTTGCACTTGTATTAGTGTGGAAAAAACACTTTTTGCACTTGTGATAGTGTTGAAAAACCACTTTTCGCACTTGTGTTGGTGCAGGAAATCACTTTTGCACTTGTATTCGTGTGGAAAACCACATTTCTCTCTTGTGTTAGTGTTGAAAAACCACTTTTCGCACTTGTGTTGGTGCAGGAAATCACTTTTGCACTTGTATTAGTGTGGAAAAACCACTTTTTGCACTTGTGTTAGTGTTGGAAAACCACTTTTCGCACTTGTGTTGGTGCAGGAAACCACTTTTGCACTTGTATTAGTGTGGAAAAACCACATTTTGCACTTGTGATAGTGTTGAAAAACCACTTTTCGCACTTGTGTTGGTGCAGGAAACCACTTTTGCACTTGTATTAGTGTGGAAAAACCACTTTTCGCACTTGTGTTAGTGTTGAAAAACCACTTTTCGCACTTGTGTTTGTGTTGAAAAACCACTTTTCGCACTTGTGTTGGTGCAGGAAACCACTTTTGCACTTGTATTAGTGTGGAAAAACCACTTTTCGCATTTGTGTAAGTGTTGAAAAACCACTTTTCGCACTTGTGTTAGTGTTGAAAAACCACTTTTCGCACTTGTGTTGGTGCAGGAAACCACTTTTGCACTTGTATTAGTGTGGAAAAACCACTTTTTGCACTTGTGATAGTGTTGAAAAACCACTTTTCGCACTTGTGTTAGTGTTGAAAAACCACTTTTCGCACTTGTGTTGGTGCAGGAAACCACTTTTGCACTTGTATTGGTGTTGAAAAACCACTTTTTGCACTTGTGATAGTGTTGAAAAACCACTTTTTGCACTTGTGTTAGTGTTGAAAAACCACTTTTTGCACTTGTGTTAGTGTTGAAAAACCACTTTTCGCACTTGTGTTGGTGCAGGAAACCACTTTTGCACTTGTATTAGTGTGGAAAAAACACTTTTCGCACTTGTGTTAGTGTTGAAAAACCACTTTTCGCACTTGTGTTAGTGTTGAAAAACCACTTTTTGCACTTGTGTTGGTGCAGGAAACCACTTTTGCACTTGTATTAGTGTGGAAAAACCACTTTTCGCACTTGTGTTAGTGTTGAAAAACCACTTTTCGCACTTGTGTTTGTGTTGAAAAACCACTTTTCGCACTTGTGTTGGTGCAGGAAACCACTTTTGCACTTGTATTAGTGTGGAAAAACCACTTTTCGCACTTGTGTTAGTGTTGAAAAACCACTTTTCGCACTTGTGTTAGTGTTGAAAAACCACTTTTCGCACTTGTGTTGGTGCAGGAAACCACTTTTGCACTTGTGATAGTGTTGAAAAACCACTTTTTGCACTTGTGTTAGTGTTGAAAAACCACTTTTCGCACTTGTGTTGGTGCAGGAAACCACTTTTGCACTTGTATTAGTGTTGAAAAACCACTTTTTGCACTTGTGATAGTGTTGAAAAACCACTTTTTGCACTTGTGTTAGTGTTGAAAAACCACTTTTGCACTTGTATTAGTGTGGAAAAACCACTTTTTGCACTTGTGTTAGTGTTGAAAAACCACTTTTCGCACTTGTGTTGGTGCAGGAAACCACTTTTGCACTTGTATTAGTGTGGAAAAAACACTTTTTGCACTTGTGATAGTGTTGAAAAAACACTTTTTGCACTTGTGTTAGTGTTGAAAAAGCACTTTTCGCACTTGTGTTGGTGCAGGAAACCACTTTTGCACTTGTATTAGTGTGGAAAAAACACTTTTTGCACTTGTGATAGTATTGAAAAAACACTTTTTGCACTTGTATTAGTGTGGAAAAACCACTTTTCGCACTTGTGTTGGTGCAGGAAACCACTTTTGCACTTGTATTAGTGTGGAAAAACCACTTTTTGCACTGGTGATAGTGTTGAAAAACCACTTTTCGCACTTGTGTTAGTGTTAAAAAACCACTTTTGCACTTGTGTTAGTGTTGAAAAACCACTTTTCGCACTTGTGTTAGTGTTGAAAAACCACTTTTCGCACTTGTGTTGGTGCAGGAAACCACTTTTGCACTTGTATTAGTGTGGAAAAACCACTTTTTGCACTTGTGATAGTGTTGAAAAACCACTTTTCGCACTTGTGTTAGTGTTGAAAAACCACTTTTCGCACTTGTGTTGGTGCAGGAAACCACTTTTGCACTTGTATTAGTGTGGAAAAACCACTTTTCGCACTTGTGTTAGTGTTGAAAAACCACTTTTGCACTTGTGTTAGTGTTGAAAAACCACTTTTCGCACTTGTGTTATTGTTGAAAAACCACTTTTCGCACTTGTGTTAGTGTTGAAAAACCACTTTTCGCACTAGTGTTGGTGCAGGAAACCACTTTTGCACTTGTATTAGTGTGGAAAAAACACTTTTCGCACTTGTGTTAGTGTTGAAAAACCACTTTTCGCACTTGTGTTAGTGTTGAAAAACCACTTTTTGCACTTGTGTTGGTGCAGGAAACCACTTTTGCACTTGTATTAGTGTGGAAAAAACACTTTTCGCACTTGTGTTAGTGTTGAAAAACCACTTTTCGCACTTGTGTTAGTGTTGAAAAACCACTTTTTGCACTTGTGTTAGTGTTGAAAAACCAGTTTTCGCACTTGTGTTGGTGCAGGAAACCACTTTTGCACTTGTATTAGTGTGGAAAAAACACTTTTGCACTTGTGATAGTGTTGAAAAAACACTTTTTGCACTTGTGTTAGTGTTGAAAAAGCACTTTTCGCACTTGTGTTAGTGTTGAAAAACCACTTTTCACACTTGTGTTGGTGCAGGAAACCACTTTTGCACTTGTATTAGTGTGGAAAAAACACTTTTCGCACTTGTGTTAGTGTTGAAAAACCACTTTTCGCACTTGTGTTGGTGCAGGAAACCACTTTTGCACTTGTATTAGTGTGGAAAAAACACTTTTCGCACTTGTGTTAGTGTTGAAAAACCACTTTTCGCACTTGTGTTAGTGTTGAAAAACCACTTATCGCACTTGTGTTAGTGTTGAAAAACCACTTTTGCACTTGTATTAGTGTGGAAAAAACACTTTTTGCACTTGTGATAGTGTTGAAAAACCACTTTTCGCACTTGTGTTGGTGCAGGAAACCACTTTTGCACTTGTATTCGTGTGGAAAAACCACATTTCTCACTTGTGTTAGTGTTGAAAAACCACTTTTCGCACTTGTGTTAGTGTTGAAAAACCACTTTTCGCACTTGTGTTGGTGCAGGAAATCACTTTTGCACTTGTATTAGTGTGGAAAAACCACTTTTTGCACTTGTGTTAGTGTTGAAAAACCACTTTTTGCACTTGTATTAGTGTTGAAAAACCACTTTTCGCACTTGTGTTGGTGCAGGAAACCACTTTTGCACTTGTATTAGTGTGGAAAAACCACTTTTTGCACTTGTGATAGTGTTGAAAAACCACTTTTCGCACTTGTGTTGGTGCAGGAAACCACTTTTGCACTTGTATTAGTGTGGAAAAACCACTTTTCGCACTTGTGTTAGTGTTGAAAAACCACTTTTCGCACTTGTGTTTGTGTTGAAAAACCACTTTTCGCACTTGTGTTGGTGCAGGAAACCACTTTTGCACTTGTATTAGTGTGGAAAAACCACTTTTCGCATTTGTGTTAGTGTTGAAAAACCACTTTTCGCACTTGTGTTAGTGTTGAAAAACCACTTTTCGCACTTGTGTTGGTGCAGGAAACCACTTTTGCACTTGTATTAGTGTGGAAAAACCACTTTTTGCACTTGTGATAGTGTTGAAAAACCACTTTTCGCACTTGTGTTAGTGTTGAAAAACCACTTTTCGCACTTGTGTTGGTGCAGGAAACCACTTTTGCACTTGTATTGGTGTTGAAAAACCACTTTTTGCACTTGTGATAGTGTTGAAAAACCACTTTTTGCACTTGTGTTAGTGTTGAAAAACCACTTTTTGCACTGGTGATAGTGTTGAAAAACCACTTTTCGCACTTGTGTTAGTGTTAAAAAACCACTTTTGCACTTGTGTTAGTGTTGAAAAACCACTTTTCGCACTTGTGTTAGTGTTGAAAAACCACTTTTCGCACTTGTGTTGGTGCAGGAAACCACTTTTGCACTTGTATTAGTGTGGAAAAAACACTTTTCGCACTTGTGTTAGTGTTGAAAAACCACTTTTCGCACTTGTGTTAGTGTTGAAAAACCACTTTTCGCACTTGTGTTAGTGTTGAAAAACCACTTTTCGCACTTGTGTTGGTGCAGGAAACCACTTTTGCACTTGTATTAGTGTGGAAAAAACACTTTTCGCACTTGTGTTAGTGTTGAAAAACCACTTTTAGCACTTGTGTTAGTGTTGAAAAACCACTTTTCACACTTGTGTTGGTGCAGGAAACCACTTTTGCACTTGTATTAGTGTGGAAAAAACACTTTTCGCACTTGTGTTAGTGTTGAAAAACCACTTTTCGCACTTGTGTTGGTGCAGGAAACCACTTTTGCACTTGTATTAGTGTGGAAAAAACACTTTTCGCACTTGTGTTAGTGTTGAAAAACCACTTTTCGCACTTCTGTTAGTGTTGAAAAACCACTTATCGCACTTGTGTTAGTGTTGAAAAACCACTTTTGCACTTGTATTAGTGTGGAAAAAACACTTTTTGCACTTGTGATAGTGTTGAAAAACCACTTTTCGCACTTGTGTTGGTGCAGGAAATCACTTTTGCACTTGTATTCGTGTGGAAAACCACATTTCTCTCTTGTGTTAGTGTTGAAAAACCACTTTTCGCACTTGTGTTGGTGCAGGAAATCACTTTTGCACTTGTATTAGTGTGGAAAAACCACTTTTTGCACTTGTGTTAGTGTTGGAAAACCACTTTTCGCACTTGTGTTGGTGCAGGAAACCGCTTTTGCACTTGTATTAGTGTGGAAAAACCACTTTTTGCACTTGTGATAGTGTTGAAAAACCACTTTTCGCACTTGTGTTGGTGCAGGAAACCACTTTTGCACTTGTATTAGTGTGGAAAAACCACTTTTCGCACTTCTGTTAGTGTTGAAAAACCACTTATCGCACTTGTGTTAGTGTTGAAAAACCACTTTTGCACTTGTATTAGTGTGGAAAAAACACTTTTTGCACTTGTGATAGTGTTGAAAAACCACTTTTCGCACTTGTGTTGGTGCAGGAAATCACTTTTGCACTTGTATTCGTGTGGAAAACCACATTTCTCTCTTGTGTTAGTGTTGAAAAACCACTTTTCGCACTTGTGTTGGTGCAGGAAATCACTTTTGCACTTGTATTAGTGTGGAAAAACCACTTTTTGCACTTGTGTTAGTGTTGGAAAACCACTTTTCGCACTTGTGTTGGTGCAGGAAACCACTTTTGCACTTGTATTAGTGTGGAAACACCACTTTTTGCACTTGTGATAGTGTTGAAAAACCACTTTTCGCACTTGTGTTGGTGCAGGAAACCACTTTTGCACTTGTATTAGTGTGGAAAAACCACTTTTCGCACTTGTGTTAGTGTTGAAAAACCACTTTTCGCACTTGTGTTTGTGTTGAAAAACCACTTTTCGCACTTGTGTTGGTGCAGGAAACCACTTTTGCACTTGTATTAGTGTGGAAAAACCACTTTTCGCATTTGTGTAAGTGTTGAAAAACCACTTTTCGCACTTGTGTTAGTGTTGAAAAACCACTTTTCGCACTTGTGTTGGTGCAGGAAACCACTTTTGCACTTGTATTAGTGTGGAAAAACCACTTTTTGCACTTGTGATAGTGTTGAAAAACCACTTTTCGCACTTGTGTTAGTGTTGAAAAACCACTTTTCGCACTTGTGTTGGTGCAGGAAACCACTTTTGCACTTGTATTGGTGTTGAAAAACCACTTTTTGCACTTGTGATAGTGTTGAAAAACCACTTTTTGCACTTGTGTTAGTGTTGAAAAACCACTTTTTGCACTTGTGTTAGTGTTGAAAAACCACTTTTCGCACTTGTGTTGGTGCAGGAAACCACTTTTGCACTTGTATTAGTGTGGAAAAAACACTTTTCGCACTTGTGTTAGTGTTGAAAAACCACTTTTCGCACTTGTGTTAGTGTTGAAAAACCACTTTTTGCACTTGTGTTGGTGCAGGAAACCACTTTTGCACTTGTATTAGTGTGGAAAAACCACTTTTCGCACTTGTGTTAGTGTTGAAAAACCACTTTTCGCACTTGTGTTTGTGTTGAAAAACCACTTTTCGCACTTGTGTTGGTGCAGGAAACCACTTTTGCACTTGTATTAGTGTGGAAAAACCACTTTTCGCACTTGTGTTAGTGTTGAAAAACCACTTTTCGCACTTGTGTTAGTGTTGAAAAACCACTTTTCGCACTTGTGTTGGTGCAGGAAACCACTTTTGCACTTGTGATAGTGTTGAAAAACCACTTTTTGCACTTGTGTTAGTGTTGAAAAACCACTTTTCGCACTTGTGTTGGTGCAGGAAACCACTTTTGCACTTGTATTAGTGTTGAAAAACCACTTTTTGCACTTGTGATAGTGTTGAAAAACCACTTTTTGCACTTGTGTTAGTGTTGAAAAACCACTTTTGCACTTGTATTAGTGTGGAAAAACCACTTTTTGCACTTGTGTTAGTGTTGAAAAACCACTTTTCGCACTTGTGTTGGTGCAGGAAACCACTTTTGCACTTGTATTAGTGTGGAAAAAACACTTTTTGCACTTGTGATAGTGTTGAAAAAACACTTTTTGCACTTGTGTTAGTGTTGAAAAAGCACTTTTCGCACTTGTGTTGGTGCAGGAAACCACTTTTGCACTTGTATTAGTGTGGAAAAAACACTTTTTGCACTTGTGATAGTATTGAAAAAACACTTTTTGCACTTGTATTAGTGTGGAAAAACCACTTTTCGCACTTGTGTTGGTGCAGGAAACCACTTTTGCACTTGTATTAGTGTGGAAAAACCACTTTTTGCACTGGTGATAGTGTTGAAAAACCACTTTTCGCACTTGTGTTAGTGTTAAAAAACCACTTTTGCACTTGTGTTAGTGTTGAAAAACCACTTTTCGCACTTGTGTTAGTGTTGAAAAACCACTTTTCGCACTTGTGTTGGTGCAGGAAACCACTTTTGCACTTGTATTAGTGTGGAAAAACCACTTTTTGCACTTGTGATAGTGTTGAAAAACCACTTTTCGCACTTGTGTTAGTGTTGAAAAACCACTTTTCGCACTTGTGTTGGTGCAGGAAACCACTTTTGCACTTGTATTAGTGTGGAAAAACCACTTTTTGCACTGGTGATAGTGTTGAAAAACCACTTTTCGCACTTGTGTTAGTGTTAAAAAACCACTTTTGCACTTGTGTTAGTGTTGAAAAACCACTTTTCGCACTTGTGTTAGTGTTGAAAAACCACTTTTCGCACTTGTGTTGGTGCAGGAAACCACTTTTGCACTTGTATTAGTGTGGAAAAACCACTTTTTGCACTTGTGATAGTGTTGAAAAACCACTTTTCGCACTTGTGTTAGTGTTGAAAAACCACTTTTCGCACTTGTGTTGGTGCAGGAAACCACTTTTGCACTTGTATTAGTGTGGATAAACCACTTTTCGCACTTGTGTTAGTGTTGAAAAACCACTTTTGCACTTGTGTTAGTGTTGAAAAACCACTTTTCGCACTTGTGTTATTGTTGAAAAACCACTTTTCGCACTTGTGTTAGTGTTGAAAAACCACTTTTCGCACTAGTGTTGGTGCAGGAAACCACTTTTGCACTTGTATTAGTGTGGAAAAAACACTTTTCGCACTTGTGTTAGTGTTGAAAAACCACTTTTCGCACTTGTGTTAGTGTTGAAAAACCACTTTTTGCACTTGTGTTGGTGCAGGAAACCACTTTTGCACTTGTATTAGTGTGGAAAAAACACTTTTCGCACTTGTGTTAGTGTTGAAAAACCACTTTTCGCACTTGTGTTAGTGTTGAAAAACCACTTTTTGCACTTGTGTTAGTGTTGAAAAACCACTTTTCGCACTTGTGTTGGTGCAGGAAACCACTTTTGCACTTGTATTAGTGTGGAAAAAACACTTTTTGCACTTGTGTTAGTGTTACATGTGTTGGTGTTGAAAAAACACTTTTTGCACTTGTGTTAGTGTTGAAAAAGCACTTTTCGCACTTGTGTTAGTGTTGAAAAACCACTTTTCACACTTGTGTTGGTGCAGGAAACCACTTTTGCACTTGTATTAGTGTGGAAAAAACACTTTTCGCACTTGTGTTAGTGTTGAAAAACCACTTTTCGCACTTGTGTTGGTGCAGGAAACCACTTTTGCACTTGTATTAGTGTGGAAAAAACACTTTTCGCACTTGTGTTAGTGTTGAAAAACCACTTTTCGCACTTGTGTTAGTGTTGAAAAACCACTTATCGCACTTGTGTTAGTGTTGAAAAACCACTTTTGCACTTGTATTAGTGTGGAAAAAACACTTTTTGCACTTGTGATAGTGTTGAAAAACCACTTTTCGCACTTGTGTTGGTGCAGGAAACCACTTTTGCACTTGTATTCGTGTGGAAAAACCACATTTCTCACTTGTGTTAGTGTTGAAAAACCACTTTTCGCACTTGTGTTAGTGTTGAAAAACCACTTTTCGAACTTGTGTTGGTGCAGGAAATCACTTTTGCACTTGTATTAGTGTGGAAAAACCACTTTTTGCACTTGTGTTAGTGTTGAAAAACCACTTTTTGCACTTGTATTAGTGTTGAAAAACCACTTTTCGCACTTGTGTTGGTGCAGGAAACCACTTTTGCACTTGTATTAGTGTGGAAAAAACCACTTTTTGCACTTGTGATAGTGTTGAAAAACCACTTTTCGCACTTGTGTTGGTGCAGGAAACCACTTTTGCACTTGTATTAGTGTGGAAAAACCACTTTTCGCACTTGTGTTAGTGTTGAAAAACCACTTTTCGCACTTGTGTTTGTGTTGAAAAACCACTTTTCGCACTTGTGTTGGTGCAGGAAACCACTTTTGCACTTGTATTAGTGTGGAAAAACCACTTTTCGCATTTGTGTTAGTGTTGAAAAACCACTTTTCGCACTTGTGTTAGTGTTGAAAAACCACTTTTCGCACTTGTGTTGGTGCAGGAAACCACTTTTGCACTTGTATTAGTGTGGAAAAACCACTTTTTGCACTTGTGATAGTGTTGAAAAACCACTTATCGCACTTGTGTTAGTGTTGAAAAACCACTTTTCGCACTTGTGTTGGTGCAGGAAACCACTTTTGCACTTGTATTGGTGTTGAAAAACCACTTTTTGCACTTGTGATAGTGTTGAAAAACCACTTTTTGCACTTGTGTTAGTGTTGAAAAACCACTTTTTGCACTGGTGATAGTGTTGAAAAACCACTTTTCGCACTTGTGTTAGTGTTAAAAAACCACTTTTGCACTTGTGTTAGTGTTGAAAAACCACTTTTCGCACTTGTGTTAGTGTTGAAAAACCACTTTTCGCACTTGTGTTGGTGCAGGAAACCACTTTTGCACTTGTATTAGTGTGGAAAAAACACTTTTCGCACTTGTGTTAGTGTTGAAAAACCACTTTTCGCACTTGTGTTAGTGTTGAAAAACCACTTTTCGCACTTGTGTTAGTGTTGAAAAACCACTTTTCGCACTTGTGTTGGTGCAGGAAACCACTTTTGCACTTGTATTAGTGTGGAAAAAACACTTTTCGCACTTGTGTTAGTGTTGAAAAACCACTTTTAGCACTTGTGTTAGTGTTGAAAAACCACTTTTCACACTTGTGTTGGTGCAGGAAACCACTTTTGCACTTGTATTAGTGTGGAAAAAACACTTTTCGCACTTGTGTTAGTGTTGAAAAACCACTTTTCGCACTTGTGTTGGTGCAGGAAACCACTTTTGCACTTGTATTAGTGTGGAAAAAACACTTTTCGCACTTGTGTTAGTGTTGAAAAACCACTTTTCGCACTTCTGTTAGTGTTGAAAAACCACTTATCGCACTTGTGTTAGTGTTGAAAAACCACTTTTGCACTTGTATTAGTGTGGAAAAAACACTTTTTGCACTTGTGATAGTGTTGAAAAACCACTTTTCGCACTTGTGTTGGTGCAGGAAATCACTTTTGCACTTGTATTCGTGTGGAAAACCACATTTCTCTCTTGTGTTAGTGTTGGAAAACCACTTTTCGCACTTGTGTTGGTGCAGGAAACCACTTTTGCACTTGTATTAGTGTGGAAAAACCACTTTTTGCACTTGTGATAGTGTTGAAAAACCACTTTTCGCACTTGTGTTGGTGCAGGAAACCACTTTTGCACTTGTATTAGTGTGGAAAAACCACTTTTCGCACTTCTGTTAGTGTTGAAAAACCACTTATCGCACTTGTGTTAGTGTTGAAAAACCACTTTTGCACTTGTATTAGTGTGGAAAAAACACTTTTTGCACTTGTGATAGTGTTGAAAAACCACTTTTCACACTTGTGTTGGTGCAGGAAACCACTTTTGCACTTGTATTAGTGTGGAAAAAACACTTTTTGCACTTGTGATAGTGTTGAAAAAACACTTTTTGCACTTGTGTTAGTGTTGAAAAAGCACTTTTCGCACTTGTGTTAGTGTTGAAAAACCACTTTTCACACTTGTGTTGGTGCAGGAAACCACTTTTGCACTTGTGTTGGTGCAGGAAACCACTTTTGCACTTGTATTAGTGTGGAAAAACCACTTTTTGCACTTGTGATAGTGTTGAAAAACCACTTTTCGCACTTGTGTTGGTGCAGGAAACCACTTTTGCACTTGTATTAGTGTGGAAAAACCACTTTTCGCACTTGTGTTAGTGTTGAAAAACCACTTCTCGCACTTGTGTTTGTGTTGAAAAACCACTTTTCGCACTTGTGTTGGTGCAGGAAACCACTTTTGCACTTGTATTAGTGTGGAAAAACCACTTTTCGCATTTGTGTAAGTGTTGAAAAACCACTTTTCGCACTTGTGTTAGTGTTGAAAAACCACTTTTCGCACTTGTGTTGGTGCAGGAAACCACTTTTGCACTTGTATTAGTGTGGAAAAACCACTTTTTGCACTTGTGATAGTGTTGAAAAACCACTTTTCGCACTTGTGTTAGTGTTGAAAAACCACTTTTCGCACTTGTGTTGGTGCAGGAAACCACTTTTGCACTTGTATTGGTGTTGAAAAACCACTTTTTGCACTTGTGATAGTGTTGAAAAACCACTTTTTGCACTTGTGTTAGTGTTGAAAAACCACTTTTTGCACTTGTGTTAGTGTTGAAAAACCACTTTTCGCACTTGTTTTGGTGCAGGAAACCACTTTTGCACTTGTATTAGTGTGGAAAAAACACTTTTCGCACTTGTGTTAGTGTTGAAAAACCACTTTTCGCACTTGTGTTAGTGTTGAAAAACCACTTTTTGCACTTGTGTTGGTGCAGGAAACCACTTTTGCACTTGTATTAGTGTGGAAAAACCACTTTTCGCACTTGTGTTAGTGTTGAAAAACCACTTTTCGCACTTGTGTTTGTGTTGAAAAACCACTTTTCGCACTTGTGTTGGTGCAGGAAACCACTTTTGCACTTGTATTAGTGTGGAAAAAACACTTTTTGCACTTGTGATAGTATTGAAAAAACACTTTTTGCACTTGTATTAGTGTGGAAAAACCACTTTTCGCACTTGTGTTGGTGCAGGAAACCACTTTTGCACTTGTATTAGTGTGGAAAAACCACTTTTTGCACTGGTGATAGTGTTGAAAAACCACTTTTCGCACTTGTGTTAGTGTTAAAAAACGACTTTTGCACTTGTGTTAGTGTTGAAAAACCACTTTTCGCACTTGTGTTAGTGTTGAAAAACCACTTTTCGCACTTGTGTTGGTGCAGGAAACCACTTTTGCACTTGTATTAGTGTGGAAAAACCACTTTTTGCACTTGTGATAGTGTTGAAAAACCACTTTTCGCACTTGTGTTAGTGTTGAAAAACCACTTTTCGCACTTGTGTTGGTGCAGGAAACCACTTTTGCACTTGTATTAGTGTGGAAAAACCACTTTTTGCACTGGTGATAGTGTTGAAAAACCACTTTTCGCACTTGTGTTAGTGTTAAAAAACCACTTTTGCACTTGTGTTAGTGTTGAAAAACCACTTTTCGCACTTGTGTTAGTGTTGAAAAACCACTTTTCGCACTTGTGTTGGTGCAGGAAACCACTTTTGCACTTGTATTAGTGTGGAAAAACCACTTTTTGCACTTGTGATAGTGTTGAAAAACCACTTTTCGCACTTGTGTTAGTGTTGAAAAACCACTTTTCGCACTTGTGTTGGTGCAGGAAACCACTTTTGCACTTGTATTAGTGTGGATAAACCACTTTTCGCACTTGTGTTAGTGTTGAAAAACCACTTTTGCACTTGTGTTAGTGTTGAAAAACCACTTTTCGCACTTGTGTTATTGTTGAAAAACCACTTTTCGCACTTGTGTTAGTGTTGAAAAACCACTTTTCGCACTAGTGTTGGTGCAGGAAACCACTTTTGCACTTGTATTAGTGTGGAAAAAACACTTTTCGCACTTGTGTTAGTGTTGAAAAACCACTTTTCGCACTTGTGTTAGTGTTGAAAAACCACTTTTTGCACTTGTGTTGGTGCAGGAAACCACTTTTGCACTTGTATTAGTGTGGAAAAAACACTTTTCGCACTTGTGTTAGTGTTGAAAAACCACTTTTCGCACTTGTGTTAGTGTTGAAAAACCACTTTTTGCACTTGTGTTAGTGTTGAAAAACCACTTTTCGCACTTGTGTTGGTGCAGGAAACCACTTTTGCACTTGTATTAGTGTGGAAAAAACACTTTTTGCACTTGTGATAGTGTTGAAAAAACACTTTTTGCACTTGTGTTAGTGTTGAAAAAGCACTTTTCGCACTTGTGTTAGTGTTGAAAAACCACTTTTCACACTTGTGTTGGTGCAGGAAACCACTTTTGCACTTGTATTAGTGTGGAAAAAACACTTTTCGCACTTGTGTTAGTGTTGAAAAACCACTTTTCGCACTTGTGTTGGTGCAGGAAACCACTTTTGCACTTGTATTAGTGTGGAAAAAACACTTTTCGCACTTGTGTTAGTGTTGAAAAACCACTTTTCGCACTTGTGTTAGTGTTGAAAAACCACTTATCGCACTTGTGTTAGTGTTGAAAAACCACTTTTGCACTTGTATTAGTGTGGAAAAAACACTTTTTGCACTTGTGATAGTGTTGAAAAACCACTTTTCGCACTTGTGTTGGTGCAGGAAACCACTTTTGCACTTGTATTCGTGTGGAAAAACCACATTTCTCACTTGTGTTAGTGTTGAAAAACCACTTTTCGCACTTGTGTTAGTGTTGAAAAACCACTTTTCGAACTTGTGTTGGTGCAGGAAATCACTTTTGCACTTGTATTAGTGTGGAAAAACCACTTTTTGCACTTGTGTTAGTGTTGAAAAACCACTTTTTGCACTTGTATTAGTGTTGAAAAACCACTTTTCGCACTTGTGTTGGTGCAGGAAACCACTTTTGCACTTGTATTAGTGTGGAAAAACCACTTTTTGCACTTGTGATAGTGTTGAAAAACCACTTTTCGCACTTGTGTTGGTGCAGGAAACCACTTTTGCACTTGTATTAGTGTGGAAAAACCACTTTTCGCACTTGTGTTAGTGTTGAAAAACCACTTTTCGCACTTGTGTTTGTGTTGAAAAACCACTTTTCGCACTTGTGTTGGGTGCAGGAAACCACTTTTGCACTTGTATTAGTGTGGAAAAACCACTTTTCGCATTTGTGTTAGTGTTGAAAAACCACTTTTCGCACTTGTGTTAGTGTTGAAAAACCACTTTTCGCACTTGTGTTGGTGCAGGAAACCACTTTTGCACTTGTATTAGTGTGGAAAAACCACTTTTTTGCACTTGTGATAGTGTTGAAAAACCACTTATCGCACTTGTGTTAGTGTTGAAAAACCACTTTTCGCACTTGTGTTGGTGCAGGAAACCACTTTTGCACTTGTATTGGTGTTGAAAAACCACTTTTTGCACTTGTGATAGTGTTGAAAAACCACTTTTTGCACTTGTGTTAGTGTTGAAAAACCACTTTTTGCACTGGTGATAGTGTTGAAAAACCACTTTTCGCACTTGTGTTAGTGTTAAAAAACCACTTTTGCACTTGTGTTAGTGTTGAAAAACCACTTTTCGCACTTGTGTTAGTGTTGAAAAACCACTTTTCGCACTTGTGTTGGTGCAGGAAACCACTTTTGCACTTGTATTAGTGTGGAAAAAACACTTTGTCGCACTTGTGTTAGTGTTGAAAAACACTTTTCGCACTTGTGTTAGTGTTGAAAAACCACTTTTCGCACTTGTGTTAGTGTTGAAAAACCACTTTTCGCACTTGTGTTGGTGCAGGAAACCACTTTTGCACTTGTATTAGTGTGGAAAAAACACTTTTCGCACTTGTGTTAGTGTTGAAAAACCACTTTTAGCACTTGTGTTAGTGTTGAAAAACCACTTTTCACACTTGTGTTGGTGCAGGAAACCACTTTTGCACTTGTATTAGTGTGGAAAAAACACTTTTCGCACTTGTGTTAGTGTTGAAAAACCACTTTTCGCACTTGTGTTGGTGCAGGAAACCACTTTTGCACTTGTATTAGTGTGGAAAAAACACTTTTCGCACTTGTGTTAGTGTTGAAAAACCACTTTTCGCACTTCTGTTAGTGTTGAAAAACCACTTATCGCACTTGTGTTAGTGTTGAAAAACCACTTTTGCACTTGTATTAGTGTGGAAAAAACACTTTTTGCACTTGTGATAGTGTTGAAAACCACTTTTCGCACTTGTGTTGGTGCAGGAAATCACTTTTGCACTTGTATTCGTGTGGAAAACCACATTTCTCTCTTGTGTTAGTGTTGGAAAACCACTTTTCGCACTTGTGTTGGTGCAGGAAACCACTTTTGCACTTGTATTAGTGTGGAAAAACCACTTTTTGCACTTGTGATAGTGTTGAAAAACCACTTTTCGCACTTGTGTTGGTGCAGGAAACCACTTTTGCACTTGTATTAGTGTGGAAAAACCACTTTTCGCACTTCTGTTAGTGTTGAAAAACCACTTATCGCACTTGTGTTAGTGTTGAAAAACCACTTTTGCACTTGTATTAGTGTGGAAAAAACACTTTTTGCACTTGTGATAGTGTTGAAAAACCACTTTTCACACTTGTGTTGGTGCAGGAAACCACTTTTGCACTTGTATTAGTGTGGAAAAAACACTTTTTGCACTTGTGATAGTGTTGAAAAAACACTTTTTGCACTTGTGTTAGTGTTGAAAAAGCACTTTTCGCACTTGTGTTAGTGTTGAAAAACCACTTTTCACACTTGTGTTGGTGCAGGAAACCACTTTTGCACTTGTGTTGGTGCAGGAAACCACTTTTGCACTTGTATTAGTGTGGAAAAACCACTTTTTGCACTTGTGATAGTGTTGAAAAACCACTTTTCGCACTTGTGTTGGTGCAGGAAACCACTTTTGCACTTGTATTAGTGTGGAAAAACCACTTTTCGCACTTGTGTTAGTGTTGAAAAACCACTTCTCGCACTTGTGTTTGTGTTGAAAAACCACTTTTCGCACTTGTGTTGGTGCAGGAAACCACTTTTGCACTTGTATTAGTGTGGAAAAACCACTTTTCGCATTTGTGTAAGTGTTGAAAAACCACTTTTCGCACTTGTGTTAGTGTTGAAAAACCACTTTTCGCACTTGTGTTGGTGCAGGAAACCACTTTTGCACTTGTATTAGTGTGGAAAACCACTTTTTGCACTTGTGATAGTGTTGAAAAACCACTTTTCGCACTTGTGTTAGTGTTGAAAAACCACTTTTCGCACTTGTGTTGGTGCAGGAAACCACTTTTGCACTTGTATTGGTGTTGAAAAACCACTTTTTGCACTTGTGATAGTGTTGAAAAACCACTTTTTGCACTTGTGTTAGTGTTGAAAAACCACTTTTTGCACTTGTGTTAGTGTTGAAAAACCACTTTTCGCACTTGTGTTGGTGCAGGAAACCACTTTTGCACTTGTATTAGTGTGGAAAAAACACTTTTCGCACTTGTGTTAGTGTTGAAAAACCACTTTTCGCACTTGTGTTAGTGTTGAAAAACCACTTTTTGCACTTGTGTTGGTGCAGGAAACCACTTTTGCACTTGTATTAGTGTGGAAAAACCACTTTTCGCACTTGTGTTAGTGTTGCAAAAACCACTTTTCGCACTTGTGTTTGTGTTGAAAAACCACTTTTCGCACTTGTGTTGGTGCAGGAAACCACTTTTGCACTTGTATTAGTGTGGAAAAACCACTTTTCGCACTTGTGTTAGTGTTGAAAAACCACTTTTCGCACTTGTGTTAGTGTTGAAAAACCACTTTTCGCACTTGTGTTGGTGCAGGAAACCACTTTTGCACTTGTGATAGTGTTGAAAAACCACTTTTTGCACTTGTGTTAGTGTTGAAAAACCACTTTTCGCACTTGTGTTGGTGCAGGAAACC